>NW_009190941.1:28874-50361 GCF_000690835.1 Fulmarus glacialis | reverse complement strand
ATTGCAGGGGAGTTGGAGTAGATGACCTTTACAGGTACCTTCCAACGCAAACTACTCTGTGATTCTATGAATTATTGCTGGGTGGGAAAGAGAAATGTGCCTCTTCACAACTCCTTTTACCTGAGAAAGGTGGAAGACAGACCAGGGATGCCACGTAGCAGGATAAAGGTAGCCAACAGTTCATCTCAGCTCTGTGTAAGGATCTAAGCAGCCAAAGGTGGCAAACGAAGCAGAGAGCAGGACACGTTCCCATCTCTGCTGCTGCTGCTATTTGGCTAAGAGGCACTGCTGGCCAGCCTGCACGAGCAGGTGTGAAGCCCATCAGTTCAAACGGAGACCCTGAAATTGTAACACTATTTTCTCTTCTCCCTGGTCCTAGAAAAGAACAAATAGTTTTCTGAAGGTGGACTTTCCTGTGTAAGGCTGTGGTTTGATGACACAATAAATTCAATTTTAAGCCTCCGTGTAACATAGAACACAGTGCTAATGTGGTACAGGCTCACCCTGTCAGCTAAAATAATCTAGTCCACCTACGTTTTTCAAAGATTGCACTGGCTAGCTTTTACAGAGGATCAGGTATCATCTTTTGCCCTGCAGTTTGTGTAAAATCAAGATCACCTCCCTGTCGCACACTAGATAATTTGACAAGAACATGTTTTTGTGCCCACATATGATCCAGATGAAATTTGTGCTGCAGGGTGATTTGCTGATGCACAGAGGCAGTATGAATGATTATGAAAACAAGGCCTGTGTTTTAATGATAAATTTCATATTTTCTCCTGCACTGCAATGAAAAAAGATGTAAGATTCTGAAAATGAAAAGTATGGGAAACATGAGAAGAACCTGATTATGCATTGATAAGCATGCTGTCAGGCACCCTAGAAATTACTTCTGCCTGAGGCTGTGCAAATAACTAATTCTTCAGTTTGGCTGCTGAATTGGAAGAAAAAATAACCAGCAACCTGTTATCCATTACCAAAATGAAAGTCCAACATGGTTTGCTTTATTCAAACATGATGTATTTTCTTCCTTTTTTCATAAATGCTTGAAATTAAATGTTACGGACAAAACCACTGGAGGGTTGCTATGGGTGTCATCCTTTTACCCAAAAGTACGGGAGGTAGTACACATATCCAAAATGTATAATATCTAGATTAAATTGTTTTGAAGGGGGATCTGAAACCAGCAGGGAATTTGAACCCAAAACACCCTAAGCAGCAGTTCAAAGTATTCTGCACTGAGACTCGTGGTATCTTTTGCTAACACTGTTTCATTTTCCATGAATAGTTATTAATCAAATCTCTGACTCAGTGATGTCCCAGTTACTATGCGCAATCTTAAGGATATTGCCCTAAAATGCAGCAGACACTTAGAATGCATACATGTATACATGCAGACATTTGTATGCACAATTCAGCATTGCATAAAGAGAATTTAGCTAGCTTCAGATGATCTGGTGAACATGTACGGAAGCACTGCAGAGCAATACTGAGGTGCTAGTCTGTCTCCCAGAACCAGCATTACTGCAGTAGCACGGAATTGTATTAGCAAAGGGAACAACCCTACCTCTCAACAAAACTAATTAGACTAGCTGGAGTGCCATCCTTCCAGCCCTGAAGCTAGCCACAGAGCTGGCTGTCTCAGCCCAGTGCTTCCTAACTCCCTGTAGTTTTTAGTGCTTCCTTCAGCTTCATATGTTAAAGCCTGTAATAAACTTAAATTTCATGCATTGTAGTGGAGTACACAACTAGTTCCTGAAAGATGGATGACACCACTAAATACATTTCTCCAGTCCCAATGGTTTGACAGACTAAATGGGAATTCACAAATAGTTTTTAAGATAGCCAATCCCCCATTCTGGAGACTTTGCTATTCTCCAGTTTTTTTCCCACCATCATGTTCTGATTGTGAGCAAGTAAAAAAGTAACTTAAGGAGGGAAGGAAAGATCTAAACAAGTTGCTTGAAAGATGGTCTTTATTTTGCAAACATATTTGCATGTACTTATGCAATTAAAAACCAATGAAGATATCTAAGATGTTTTTGTGGGCTTTGGAGGTTTGCATGAAGTCCAACATTCTTCCAGCCTTCCTCATATGAAAAGAACAGGCACTTTTCACATCAGCCTGTGCTGCAGCAAGTGCATTTCACTGATGGAAATTATATGCTTTATCTCCAAATCCAATGCATGAATATGCATAAAAATATTTTTATTGTCGGGGGGGCGGAGTGAGTAAGATTCGTTACAAAGTCGGCAAGATTGGGTAGGATCAGGAGACTAAACAGGCTACGATTCTTCAGCTTGGAAAGACAGATGAGCAGGGTTATGAGAGAAGTCTACAGTGTTGTGAGTGGCATGGAAAAGGTTACTGTAGAATGATTACTCATAATTTATCACAAAACAAAAGCTGGAAAGCACCCAATCAAGTCATCAGACAGTAAGTCTATGACAAATAAAAGGAAATTCTGTTTCACAGAGTGCATAATTAGAATGAAATTCACCATCACAAAACTGTGGGGAGGACAAAACTATACACACGCTGAAAGAGAGACTAGAAAAATGGGGAGTCTACAGGCCTTTAAACACAGCAGTCCAGTTGCACTTCAAATTAAGATGGCCTCAGAATTACAATGCTACCACTTCCTTGAAGCATGGCACCACTTCAGGAGCTGCCACGCTGGGAATTCATACATGGTGAGCCACAACTTCCTTACTGTTTTCCCCTCTTGAATCAGATGGCAAGCAGCCTCAATCAGCAGCAGATTACTTTTTTCTCTACGCTGAACACATCCCCCCATTCCCCATCGCTTGGGAATGCTCCTTTCTTGCTCACTTGGGAGGGGGTGAAGCACTGCCTGGAGGCTGCTCTCAGGATCCGTAGGGACATCTAACACTGGGATCCTCCAGGGAGCAGGATGCCTTGCCTTGCCTGCTGTATGGGCAAAGGATGATCTGGAATTAATGAAGCGGACACAGAGAGATGGTGCGGTGGCAGTAAAGGGAAAGTGCTCAGGTGCTCTGACTGAGCAGGAACAGAACAAACGCAATTCCAAGGAACAGGACCCACCTCACAATATTTATTCTTAACTGCTTGCTCTGCAGAGGATGGTCTTGCTGCTGAGATATAGACAACAAAAGAAGCAGCTTATCCCAATTGAATGATTACAATTATTCGCTCATGGTCTAAAACTTATTTGGTTCTTGGCCTTCACTTCTGGTGTTACTCTGGAATTGTAGTCTAACATTCAGCAACGTAACAAATGGATGATGCCACCACCAAGGCTAGTTATTTGTTGTGACCACACAGAACAGGTAACAGGGTGAACATTAAACTGAATTTTAAAATAAACAGAGTCCGTCTGCTCCCCTTCTCCCCAGCAACACTTTCAAAGCCTACTTGCAAACTCCTGCATGATGACTCCGAAAATGCTTCAACATGAGGTCTTTGCTCTTGCTCATAAAAATAGATTTATGAAAATTATCCCATGGGACTATTACTACAAATGCATCCCATAGGAGGAGAATCACTGTAAGTAGGACACAGAGGAAGAAATCTCACTTACGGTTTCAGCTGTGGTATCTGTCTTACACAGTCAACACTTTAACTCCAGAAGGCTGTGCATGTTCGAAAGCCAAGAGCATGTGCTTTCCTTTCCCATTAGAGACTTGCACAAAAATACCAGGGAAAGGTTTTAGCATTTTGGATTACAATTCTCAATGTAAAAGGGCTACAGTATTTAGGTCAGAGCATTTGAATGAGACAAGAAAGTCTGATGAAAAAATTCCGTCCTTTTTAACATGTAATGTTGGTACTTCAGAGAACAAAAATACAGGAATGATCACAAAAATTGAACTAGGTCAGCAATGTCTCTTTTACTCTCAAACACTCTTGAGTGTTGCCAGCTGGAAACTTGGGCTATGTTATGCCACAGCAACTGCAGAATAATTTTGTAGCCTGTAATCATGTCTTAATTCTCACCCTGGTTTTAGAGGTATTCTAATGTGGTGTGAGAGCAGCCACAGAAAGCATTTTGGTGGTACTTTTGACAGCTAATTAGCATATATTTCACCACTGTATTGAGTATTACACTGTGTTACATAAAGTTAATTTCACAAGTGTAGGAGAAAAGTGTATTCTCTTCACTGACCGGTATACTGCATTGGAAAAACATTTGCAGGATTCTCTAGGTATACAATCAACAATAATGGTACTTATGTATAATGTTTTTGCTTTCTTGTGTTTCTATATGCATGGATGAAATATAAAATAAGACAGATTGCTAATGTGCTAACTAGAGAAACATAAAAATCAGTATTATTTTCATGTTGGATCCCAGAAGTGGGTTTTCAAAGGCACAAATGGCAGGGCTGCCTAAATCCAACGGAAATTCACTTATGGCACATTTATGCCTTTGAAAATCTGCAGCTTTGGATTACAAAAGACCAGAATCAAACCTAAAGGTTTTGATCCTAATATCATTTTTACCCAGCCAGCAAAGATATACAGTTGTTCAAAGACGATGTCTACTTATTGCAGAGTATGTTCAGGTCATAAAAATGCATTCACTCAGTTCATAACAGAAAGTACTTAAGGACTTGCGTTATTTCTCACATAAGTATAGACTTGCTAGAGAAATTGCAAGTGAAGGGAAGTAAAAGTGTGTGAGGTACACAAGCTTTGAGGACCCTGACATCTTGTATAGCAAGGTCTGAATACCACTTAAGTCCTGTATTGGCATAAGTTACCATCATTCCACAGAGGTCAATGGAGTTATATCTATGTATTCCAGCGTGGCGCTCTATTATCACCTAGACGGAAAGAAAAACCTAGTCCAAACCTTAGAGATGAACAGATCTTACTAGGTTTAATATTCAGACCTGTAAGTAACAACAGCAAGCTCCACAACATAGTGGTTTTTCTCATTGTTTCCAAATCTGATTTGAAGATTGATTGATAAAATTGTGTGAAATAAACCATCAAACTACTAAGGTGGCTTTTGAGAAAAGGAATAGATTGTTACCACAGTTATTCATGTATATCAGTGCAGCCCTTTCTCCCCAAAATGTAGACTTTTGTTTATAGGTGTCATGAATGCAAACAGATTACAGCACACACAGCCAGAAGAGAAGTATTTACAGCATATCTAACACCCACCCAAAAACATCCATGCAGAAAAAAACCCAGGATCTTAGACTGCAATAGTACGCTTTGCCTCTGCCCTAAAATACATCCTCTCTGGTGCTGGAGCTGACAGTAGCTGCGGGGTCAGTCTACATCTTCTGTGTGCGCTGCAGATGAAGAGCGAAGAGTGTGCATGCACTGGGGAGGAAGAGCTGAAGCAGGTGGGGGGAGGCAGCACCCTTCCTTTGCAATGGAAACACACACACGCCCTATCACGCACTCAGCAGCAACGTCCTGATCTGTGGTTCACGTAACTACAGTCATCTCAGAAGAAACAGAGAAAAAGAAATAAGGCTTAGAAACTGACCTGTTTTTCATTTTCGTCCTCCAGCCTCAGCCTGTCCTCAATGCAGTTCCTGGCCTGAAGGAACGCCTTCCTCTGAGCCCTTTCTGTCAAAATCCTCACAAAGACCCCATACAAATTTACACTGACAAAAAGGATTGCATTGGCCACAAGCTGTAAGAAAGAAAGAAAAATAAATGAATATTTTAAAATACAAAATTTTATTTTACATTTCTACTCAGCAAAATTTTAAAAAAGGCAAAAAAAAAAAAAGCACTGTCTTTAAAAATTCTGCCTTGCTAGCCATGTCACTGATACCCTTCCCACAACCAAATTGCAGTGAAACAATTATAGCAGCTCCCACAAGTCCAGGCAAGCAATATTGCATAATACAGAACTTCACATCTGCTGAAGTTAATTTCTCTTAAGATGATCTGTAGCTCATCACTTTTATTCAGCCCATTGGCAGATCTATCCATCTAATAAGGAGAGCAGTATCTTCAGCATTTGTTCAATTGCGAGATGCCCAGAAGACCAAAATTATTTTCCTCTGCCTTCGTAAAGTAGGGATATTATTGTCCCTTTTTTTACAGTTGAGAAGCAACGTACTGACAAAATCTGTGACTAAATCAAAATGCGTGCTTGGGTACCTCAAGCTTTCATATTGCGCAATTTGCACATGGAAAATCTTCTCTTCCCATATGTATACTATTAGCGACCATACTGTATTTTTTGAGAAATCATCCAAAATATTGTTGATGCTGTGCTGCAGCAGACCTCTCAGAAGGTGCTGAGTGCTTTCAGATGATGGCCCTTGGCACAAACCAAGCCCCACTGCAATGCTATAAACAGGGCCTATTAATTACTTTGGAATTACTTCTATGAACAGTGCTTTGATGAAGGACACATAAATGACCAAATTGCCCTTCTGGTTTTTTTTTAATGTTTTTACAATATATGATAAAGTTAATTAACGAACCTAAATAACTCAACAGTGGCTTGGACACAACCTCCCTATCTAAGACAATCCTGTCCAAGTTTCTCACCGCATCTCTGATGTCTGAAATGTCTTCAGATGGTAAATTCTGTAATGCAACGCAGTGTTTGTTTAGAAAGGAGGCAATAGGGCCTGTTTACCCAGTATCTTTTCAGTCTCATTCTCCATATTTACTCTAGTTACTACCACAGCATCATGATAAGGATTCATGGGACTCATAAATTGGCCAAGATTGGGTATAATAAGAGCAAAGAAAGACATTACAGCAAGTAACACAATTCATGTTAAATTCCTGTGCACCTAAAATAGTTCATAAAGACATTCATAACTGACATTTATTTCTTAATTCAAGGTATACATTTCAAGCTAGTACATCTCTACTGTTGCATGATCTATGTAAATTGGAGACCACTATGTTTGTACTGCATAGTGAGTCCAGCTGTGCCAACAACACAATCAAATTTAAAAAAAATATAAAACCACTGACATCGTTGTAGACAATGCTTACTGACTAACAGGACTAGGGTTGAAGGCTTGAATTCAGCCAATATGGTAAGCAAAGATCCAAAATGACATCCAGAAACTCCCTGCTGATTTTGGAGAGCCTTTGGGAAATGTTTCACCCTACAAAAATAAGAAGGAAGTTTCTGATGTGTGTAACTAATGGCAGTATACATCTCCATCTCCTGTGATCTCAGTACAGTGGGGAGAATTGAAAGATTCATTCTGTGTGGGTTCTCCAGACCTTCACGGATTCACAAGTCCTTTAACTTTCACCTTCATAACTGGTTGTTATTAGTTAACAGGACATCAACAGCTTCCCTGCAAACATTCTCACCAGTGCAAAATCAAAAGATAACCCTGTGACAATAAAGGGAGCTGTGCCTAGCATTAGTGTTTTGTTTCTGCTCAGATATCCAAAAAGAAACAGTTCTCTCTCAAGAGCTAACACCACTGAAGAATGGTGTTACGGCATCCTCCTGAGAACTGCAAAATGCAGGTTCAGGTGTCATCAGTCAGAAGAATTTCAGCCTAAGAATCTCATATACCAGTTACTTACACGTCACTTCTCAGAGATGGTAATACAGATGGTAAAACTTTGAAGATGAAAAGCAGTACGCGAGCATTATCATTTCATGACACAGGTTGAGCACAAACAGTCTGCAATCCCTATCCTGCTTTACTTTGCTTCATCACAGAGAACTGTTTGAGGTATATCAATTTTCAGCACAAGTTAAAGCCTACTAAAATGAAATTACTGTAGAAATTCCAGTAGAATCCTATCTTTAGAGACATGAATGCGGCCGCACTCACCTTATCCCTGCATTTTATCATGCTGAAGTGTAGTGACAACAGTGTATTTTAAAGCTAATTGAATAAAAATAGAAAGGATTTGTAAAGGCCGTATTGAAAGGCAGTAGAGAGAGCCCACAGAATAAACAGTCAAGACAGTTACAGACAGTGCAACTGCCTGACCCTGTCCATATACAAAACAAGTGTTAATAACACACTATAAAAAACTAATACTATCTTTATGCGCTGATATCAGAGTGGCCCAAGACATAAATAATTACTTGTAGAGAAAATAAAAAGAAGAGTCAACTCAGTTTCTGGTCTTCAATTGGAAGCAGGAAAAGACCATATATTGTAACAATCTGCCAGCTGTTCTGGGACTATCATTACGATTTCACTCAAGCAACGGTGATCACCTGGACTGGGGGTAACCAGTAGGTGGGTTCCTGCAATCATGCAGCCACTTTCAGACTCAGCAGGGTAAGTAATTTTCCAACATGCTTTGAACAGTTTAAGATAAAACAGAGGCTTAGCTGTCAGCTCTGGCCTGCAGGGAATCAAGAAAAGTGATAAAGCAAGTAAAAGATTCATAGATTTCAAAATGTGAGAAAAGAAAGTAGGGCAGATTGTCTCCTGAGGTAAAAGTTCCTTCCCTCCACAACCTATTTTCTGCTTAATTACTACTTTTTCCCCAGTTGCAAACTACATACATCTCTCTCTCTAGGTTTCTCAAATGCATGCCATTTCCTGGTCCCTTTCATTTTAACCTGTAAATATGTACTTCTATATATACACACATACGTACATATATAACTTACACACATTATGTGCTGTAACTCCAGGAAAGATTGAGAGACTTGCTGTTAAAACTAAGCATCTTTGAAGAGGTACTGAGGCATCCAGAACTGCTGAAATATCAAGGAATTTAATTTTAAATCATTCCTACATTATTCACTATACTACTTCTTAGTAGCAAAAAGAGTGCTCTTCAGGTTTCACCATCACCTTCTATTTACAGAGCTACCAAAGAAATAATTTACTTAATGCAAAACAAAGTGACTCAAAGACATTTTTATGCTGCAACCTCTTTCAAACAGTGTTATTCTGTCATTCCATAATGAGATTACAGGTCAGCCAGAACAAAAAAAAGGCATCGGTCATGAAAGTTTTTTTTTTTTAATTCTTTTTTTTTATTTATTTTTGTCACTGAATCTTGTGTTGTGCTTTCTGCATATCTGCTGCACTCCAGAACCAACATCCTGGGCTTTAAGCTTGTCTAGTCCTTACTAGGGTACACTTTCTATCACTGATGAACTCCGGCATGGTTCCTTGTGCTGGCTCTGGAGGGTGTTACCAAAGGCAGACTTCCAACACAGAGAACTAGTTCTTGTGGGCTGCCTAGTTACTGAAGAGGCAGCTCCAGCAGGTGTTTCAATCAAATTTCTGTCTCTCCTGGTTTTTTCTCCATTGACTTTCTTGGGTCTCAAGTTAGTTTTGGTAGGGAACTCAAATTGTGCCCATCAAGGAGTGAACAAATAATTCTGGAGGTAAGAAGCATGTAACATGCACATGCATACACAGGGCTTGAAGAGTTCAATTAAAGAGCTCCTTTTTTTCCACAGAATGATCTCCCACTTCTTGAGTGTCCCTTGGGATTAGTTGAGAGACTCTTTGAAGAGTTGCTTGAAACTTTTCTCTCTATTCCAGATAGGTTTTATTCTCCACTTCTTTTTCCTTCGAAGTAAGAATCCTCATGTGTGCATTCATGCATGGACTTGCTCTCTCACAAACAAATGGTGAAAAATTCTTCTCTGTGTTTTTATTTGCCTTTTGAGAGGACTCTGCTTACTCAGCAGACTAATTCTGCTATCAGGTTGCATAGTGGATGGTCCAAACCTGAGGCTGGTTTTCATTGTGGAGTAGCTTTCTGTTTGTCTCACAAAATTGCTTCATAGAAAAATGTGGCTATTTCACAAAGGTGTAAATGACTTCTGGATCACTCGAAGACTTTTTTACAAAGTGTCATTCATGTGGATGGATATTGAAATACCCAAATGAAGTAGAATAAATAAGAAAATATAAATTACCAGAGAAGAAAAATTCAGGAGACTCCCTCAGAACTTCACTGTGCTTTCTAAAAGCTGGGCTTGTGGTGCGAATGGGACTGAGAAGGGATTTCAATAGTTACCACTCCTAGGATTATAATTTAGTGGCTAATATAAATATTCAATTTATTCTCAGCAGCATGAGTTCTCATGATATCCCATGAAGTAGAAAAGAACAGAGTATGTACATGGCCAACATTTCCAGGTGAAGGTTGAAATTTGCAGAAAAGACAAGACTAATGCGGTTTGTGTATGTCTTAACCCTCAGATACCTGAAAAGATGAGAGGTATGAAGGGCCTGAATTCTACTTCCAGTTTTCTCTGTTAATTGAATTTTATTGCAAGTAATTTCTGTGCCACTATTGTTGTTCCTGTTATGCAGACAATGTAACATTTACTCATTCTGTCAAAATACTTTGAGATATGGTAATGAAATGCATTATTGTAAAACATGAATGTCTATTGTGAGACATGCCTCTAAGGAAAGAGTTATGAACAGCTTACCAAAATGAGTCAGGCATCCACCATTAAAACTCTTTAAGAGCAGGGCAAGACTGTGCCGTTTATGAAAATTGTAGATATCATGAACAAGACCTTTTACAAGTTTAAACAAAAATAATTTTTCTTTTTCCTATTATGGAAAATGTTACCATTAGAGCAGTACTTTATTTACAGCACAAGACAGTTGCCTCTTGATCCTGACATGGTTTTGTTAAGTTTAGTGATTCACTTAATCAACTCACTTCGCAACCTTTTGAGAACACTTAATTACTACATCTGCTCCCTCCGTTTGCTGAAGTGGCATAACACAGGAGCAGTGAACTTCTCCTTAGTTCCTGTCTGTATCCCAAAAAGCACACCCTCCTACCTGGGAAGGCAGCCAAACAAATTTTCTCCAGATTAAATAAATGTATTCCCATTTTGAATAAACTTCCCTCTCTTATTTTTGTTAGTTTTTGTCCTAACTGGTTTATGCCACATACTAGGAAAATGTTGTTCTGCTGTGCTATTCTCCGTGGTTTCTGTCTTCACTTGCACCCCTCCTGAATCTACGGCATACTCTAAGAGGGGATTAGTGACTAGTTATTTCAGAGAAAACGTGTTGATTGAGAGCAGATGTCACTGTTGAGGAAAAGACAGTTGCACTGGAGTGTCTATAACCATACAAGTGAAGAGACACTTTTAGGATATCTAGGACGCCACGTCCGTTAATCACAGCCAGTTTTTTTGAAGTGTACATGCACAATGTGTAATTGCAGAAATCCACTCTGTGTCCCTCCCTTTGTTTGCATAACTGTTTGACCAAAGTACAAGACACAATTTATAACCACATGCCATAAACCTTTTCTAAAAAATGCCCCTTACAAAAGTAGAGTCATCGACAGCCATCGAGCTCCCCAGTGTTAAAAAGTTCATTTGTTGCATCTTTCTCAGAAGGACATGTCCTTTTAACTTGGAAACATGCACTGGGAGAACAGTTAGTGCACCTCCCTCTCACGTTACACACCGTTGGCTGTTTATCTGGTGTCAGAAGCACTTACCTCTGAGATTAAATAGCAGACAATTATGATGGAATATCCAAACTAAGGCTGATTGATTGAATCATAGATTTTGAATCCTAAACCTTATGTAGTACTGCAGCTTAAAAACATTCTGAAGAAGATCTCTGTGATTATATAGGATACCAAATATTTGTTTTGCTGAAGTCCCAGAGTCTCAACTGCCTGCCCATCAATACTCTCACTCAGGTGTGTGACATGAATCTATGACATTAATTTCAGGCTCCTATTTTTGAGATTCTGAACTGTTGTGCCTTTCTTAGTGAATTTCTGAAAGGAACTCAAAATTCCATCCTTTTTACCTTTCACATTAGCAACAAATTAAATTTTTATTTTGATGTACCAAGACTTTTTGATTTTTTTATTTTATTTTTTATTTGTTAGGAAGACAGACAGAAGCACTTATGTGCAAGAACTTTTGTTCTTATCTGCATTTTTTTTAATTAAAAAAAAGGCAGCTGATTTTTAGGGAATAGGAAAAACAACAGACAGAGGACTTCAGGTAATATACAACAGAGCACTGATATATGAAATTTTAGAAATAAGAAATAAAGGACTAGATGGAAAATATTGCAAGCAGCATACAGGCTGAAATACCTCCAAGCATAACTTCTCAATCACGTCAAACCATTCCAAATAATGAATGACTTAATAAAAGCTGGAAAAAAAAAGAGACCTAAACACATAGCAGTATTCTATTAGAAACGGTTGGCGCAACTGCAACAGTAATGTCTGAAACTTGCCAAGTATACCACTGGGCTGCCGCACTTCAGAAATTCAAAAAACCAGTAAGAAGATGCCCTGATTTGTCTATGTCCGAAGCCTGTTTTTATACATAATGTGTGCATACTGATACAGATTTATGAGTTGATTCTTGACAGCCTGTGAACAATATCAATTATTTCTCTTGGTTTCATATTTTTATCCGTTAAGCCCAGTTGAGGTTAGTATCAGCAATCTTTCCATATATCAAACCAGACCTTACAGATAGATAATTAGAGGTTACTTTTACACAAGGCAACAAACTCTCTCCAAAGCCCCCAGAAGTGCTGGGGCTATTGCAGACAGAAGAGAATATCTGAAGAATATTACATGTGAAGCAAAAATAATTTCCCAGTCATCCGTACTAATCAGTCAAGTCT
This sequence comes from Fulmarus glacialis, assembly GCF_000690835.1. Taxonomy (NCBI): domain Eukaryota; kingdom Metazoa; phylum Chordata; class Aves; order Procellariiformes; family Procellariidae; genus Fulmarus; species Fulmarus glacialis. The sequence continues at coordinate 37,800 of NW_009190941.1, read as the reverse complement.
AGGTACACAAGAGAACTGGCTGATCTCCACGTTTTTTCACTATACGAGAGGCTATGAATACCTCTCAGGTAAGATATGAGAGATACGATATCTCAGCTGTAGCTTTCTCTTGCTGTTATATTATGGTACTGCACTCCAGAGTGTGTAACAGGTTCACAGCAGAACATATACCTTAAACATAATAATACGGTCTCAGTCACTTCCATCTGTGAAAAGCTGACACAATGAGCTACCCAGAAAAAAGTCAAAATACTCTTGCTAACTGGCTTACATGTCACATCCCACAAATTTCTTTGTGCTGAGAAGAGAGAGGCGAATGTTACTTATATTTCTTTCCTGATTTAGCGGTTGCATTCTTTTACAGCGTATTGTAAGTCACCATAGAACAAATAAGCCCTCAGTTGTTCTGTGCTTTTGGGGTGGGTTGTTATGGCTTGGGGTTTTTTGGACATTGCCGTTGTTCCCAAGCGTTATGAATAGCTGCTATCTATCACAAAAGACTTGGAATATGTTGCCAAAGCCACCTGAAATAATTTCTATAGAAATTATGGCCAATATTTTTATCTCTTTGTGCATGTTATTTACTGGCTTGACAGAGTCCAGGTGATCAGCCCCTGAAGCTGTTTACATCAACCAAAAATCTGCAGCTTTCCCCCCTTTTCCTATTAGTTAGTATAATGCCCTGTTGTGCAATTAGAGCATAGTACAGTAATCTGTTGTCCAAAACTTGTTTGCATTTGTTGTATGCAACACATGGTTCTTTTCTAGTACTTGTTCCCCCACAAGAATCCATCTGAACATCTTAATAATTTTTTTTTTTTAAAGCTGCAGTAATTAAATATAAAAAAATAAAGACTTGTGGGGATACACAACCCAAGCTAGTTTGAAACCTTTGGTGGGACTATAGTTGCTAGGTGACTGGACCTTCAGATCTTAAATGCAATTTTTCTTCATTTGAGTCCTGAGCATGGCTGAGAAACAGCATGTAGCAGCCTCACTCTGGAGCCTGGCTGCTGTAGACAGGAAGCATTTCTCATCTAGTGTACAGCTCTTGGACCAGAGACACAAAAGGAGGCCGTGGCTTCAGTTAAGCAAGGGACGCCACATTTTCAGATTGCTCCTGTAACAACCCAGGAGGAAGATTGCCCCGTCTGAGTGGGAAAGCCTCCTTCCCAGGCTCCCAGCCGTGCTCCTTTTGAAGCCCAGTGTGTTCCACCGACCGAGTGAACTCACTGTTGTCTCATGCTCCTGTGGCATGAGTTGGTTATATCCATAAAACGTACTACACAGTGTGCCTCTTACGGGACCGGGCTTACTGAAGACTGATAGCTATGCGCTGAGCTCCCGCATGTTCTGGCAGCTGGAACGCACTTCCAGCTTTTCACTCAGGACCTCTCACTCATCAGCTTTAGTTTAGTTGTCAATTTGTTTTCTGTAAAAACTCAAAAGTGCTCTACAAAGCTTTGCCAATAAACAGTGCTGGGGCGGAGGGCTCCTTCTGCCAGCAAGTGACAGAGCTGGTGAAAAAACATGGGTCGTCCAAGTCCCGGCTCTGTTCTCCGGCGGTTCAAGCTCCGTCTTGTCAAGCCTAGGAACTGTGCTGCTGGAGATGAAGTACTATCCCCAGGGCTTATTATACATCCTGCACAGACATGGCACCATCTATTTGGTACTGAAATGGTGCTCCCCTGTACTGTACCCAGGCTACTTCCAAAGAGGGCTCAAATTTTGCTCCTGGAAGGCTGGGTGCATAAAACCTAGGAAATACAACACCCATGCTTAAAATGTCTAAGTGCCTTTTTTGAATTTAACTTCAGGGGACTTTCTCAAGATCTGGGAGACAGCCATGGATACAACCAGGTTCCCAAGTCAATGTATGTGAATTAGGTATGATCACAGGCATATCGCAGATGAGAAAATAAACACAGGTTAAGTTCAAGCAGCTGTCCAAATATGACACTGTAATGAACTCATCGTTAGGAAATCATGCTGAAATGGTCCTATAAAGGTCCTATATAGCAAATTCAAGTCATTTTTGGTGACCCAAGCAGTGTCAGGTACACATTTTTCATATTAAGCACAGGACCTCATATTCATTTTATGCCACTAAAAAAGGTTCGCCCAAAAAATGTCAAGAAGTATACAGAAGTCTTCTAACAAGTCACCTGCAAATTAAATTAAATGACTAAACTGTGAGGCCTTGGTTCTCACTCATTGCTGAAACACCTGGCCTCTTCCAGATGAATGAAGGCAGCCAGAGATAAAGAGAGGAAAAAGTGCATATGCTGTTGCTCTGGCTGCCTGCATACTGCTAAGTGAAAACATGACTGCACTAGTACTAAACTGATCTCAGTCGGTTTCCCTTTCCACCAGAAGGATTGCCTGCTAGACCTGACAAATATCCTCTTGTATCTCTTTTCTCTTTTTTTCCTCTCCATGCAGATATTTGAAGCAGTTCGTGAATGATGTCACTTCTGGTCAAAAGTCCTGAAAAGACGAAAGTGTTTGCCTTGAGGAAACTATGTTCTATTACACGGAGCCCGTTTACTTTTCTCCTATTGTGCTTTACAACTTGCAAGAGCTGTCTCTGCAGATAATAAGATTTTCGCTCTGCAGGGTCATTTAAGCTATGGTATCTTCTGTCAGTGTTGGCGCTTGAGAGCTTTAATACTGTCAAGGTTGCAAAGGAGCAATTTAAGCACAAGAGATAGAGAATGCTAGCCATTTTCTTGTTCAACTTTGAAAATTATTTTTTGCAAAGAGAAACCAGCTATACAGTATGTCACTTAGCAACTGATCAAACAAGAAATTGATGGAAGATTTTAAAAAAATATTTCTGGTCACATTTGCACTTGAGAGACTTATTAGGAAAACAAGAGGATATACCTCTGTTTAATGATTCTATTTAACAATTGAATTCATCAGTCAGTGATTTCAAGAGAAGCCAAAGAAATTCTAAAGATTTAGGACCAAAGGACCAAACTTTACTCATTTTCAGTTAGTGATCCTAAAAAATCAAGTTTGTTGTTAGAATCTGTATGCTGTATGATTAAAAATACTCTGAGTGTGCTAAAAAATGGAGGCATGATTCTGTGGTTGGGAATTTGGGTAGTGTTCCAGACTGATTCATACAAACCTCATTTGCTGGATCAGGACCTTAGAAAGAACAATATGCCAATTTTGTGAGCAACAAAATGCTTTTAAAGAAATATCATGAGAGCACATGACTAATAACTTCTTGGGTTATATGATCTTCTTGTCGTGTGTAGGTTTTCTGGTTCTGTTTTAATATAACATCATTTGAATGCAAAAAGTGATTTTCAAAAAATGTCACAATATTGTGAATGCCAAGCATTTAAAAACACTGAGCTGAACTGCAGAAATAAATCAAAGTGTTAAATCACAAACCTGGAGGAGGATAAGAGATAACAGGACATAAATCAAGTATGTTTTTGGAAGAGGAGGAATAAATAGGGGTAAACAGAAAATAAAAAAGAAAAAAGGAAAATAATGATAAAAGTGGAACTGAAACATGCCTACTCTGAGCAGAAAAGAAGAGCAAAAGAATAATAAGGGGGCTAGAATTACAGATATGATGCCAAATTTAGAGAAAATTTAGCACAATCTTGAAGCTAATTTTTTTTTCTTTTTCTTTTGCCAATGTCATATTTTGTTCTGCCTTGTTAGAGAGGGGTTTGTTTGTTTTTTTAATTTGAATGAAAGAGATCATAGGTAAGGATCATAGACTGCTATTCTTTGAATTGTGAATGAGATGCCTTCCTGGGATTTTTTTTGCTCTTATAGCTACCAAAATACTCAGAAACTCATCCCAACTTTAATTTAAACAACGGAAGTCCTCCTTCCTACAAACTGTCTGGTGGGTGTATTTTCTGCTTTGAATGTCTTGTCAGTTCTGGTTAGCTTAAGGCTGTCCATCAAATTAAGAATTTTAAGAGAAATGGTGCTACTTCTATGTACATATTATTAGAGATTGCAAACAGCAGAATTTTATGCCCTGGAAAAGACAAGAGTGGGATTTAACCGAGTTGTTGAGAATTCTGAAAATTACAGAGGAAAACAAAATACATCAGTAATTTCTTATTCTGCTTCAAAACAAATGAGACAGGTAGGACAATATATTAAGCCCCAAAGCAAGCTGTTCACTGGTAAAAAAATTAATAAGAGTCAATTGCAACTACTGTAATATGTCATATTATGTCATATTACATCTTAACTGTACACAAATCCCCTCTTAAGGTTTTGCTGACTGCACTCTTTTTTGCACAAAGAAATGAAGAAATAACAAGTATGGAATAGGACATCTACTCTTCTGTGCTGCTGTATTTTTGCTTTTTTCTGGTGTGGGCTCTGCATGTTCTTTGTCTGACCCCAAAGATGCAAGATAAATCAAGGACTGTATTTGACTACGTTTACAACAGCAAGAAAAGATGCCCAACAGGTGTGGACTTGCAGCTGGAAAGAGATGGTGCTCAGGATGCCCACACTTTGTGCATTTTGGGAGAGGTTACTTTGGATCAGCTCTAGAGGTTACTGTGGACCGAACACCAGTTAGCCCACTTTTCACTGAAGTCTCTGGTCTTAAAGACACAAGATGCATTACCGGAATACAGACAAGAGATTCAGGCTTTTTCTTTTTTTTCCCCCAATACAGCAAAAAGTACAGATTACTTTTTTTAAATGATCCACTACCCTGTAAGTCTCAAAGAACTTGTATCATAAAGACTGCACAGGTACAGGAAAAGATGGCACTTATATCACAGAGATATGTCCTGAACCATGCTAAGCATAAATGTGTATAAAAACGCTCATAATAAAAGCAAATATAGCACTGTTGTTTATACTATATGTATATGAGCAAGCTACAATATACACAAAAGTCTGGCAGATGCTTATTACTCCATGTCAAAGCTTTGCTACCTACAGAAAGATTAAAATATTAATCCCCTATTCATTCAATAACTTGTCTATCATTTTAATATTTTCTAATGTCTCCTGATATAGTAGTCGCCTGAAATAAGTAATTCCTAAATCATTATAGGATGATGTCAGAAACAATCCTGGAAATTACAAGTCTATAAGAGGGGATTTAAAAATGAGATGTGTGGTATTGAATTAAAGTCTCATAATAACTCTAATTTTTTAGACCAGAAATGTAAGTAAGAAAATATAATTTCACAGTACACTACATACAAACTTCTCAATTTTTCTCCTTTTTTTCCCATTCTGTACTTAAGAATAAAAATAGATGTGAAACATACATTCTTGCAACAACAGCATACTACTAGTTACATTCATTTTTATGACTCTATAAAGAATTATACATATTAGATTATGCTAGTGAAGAGTTTGCATTACTGTTATGATTATTACACTCTTTTTTATGTATGTTTCTGATGTAAAGATAACAATAATAAAATAAAAAAAAACCTTTTGCGTCAAATCCTTCAAAAATTTCTTGGCCAGGTTCTGATGCACTGAGTATCTCTTTGGTGATACTTTGCCCCAAATGCTCTGACAAAGTATCCATGTTAGCTGTTCACAAACATTTTTGTGAGAAATCCTAACTTACACAGATTCATTAGGGATAGTTCTCCTGCCTTCAGAACTGAATACCAGTGATCTGATCCTAATTCCCTCAATGAAGTAATCTGGAATACTTCTTAAAAGAACATGGCATCACACACTGCGTCATGGGGTAAAAGTTGAGGTGATAGCAGAAGTTCAGCGAAGACCCTTAATAAAATGGAGGTGTTGAATTAGTAATTTTGGAACAGGATGAGTTTTTGTAAGCGGGATGAACTTGATAGAAATAAAAAATGGGTCAAAACAAAACTAAGAACTGAGGAGTTTTGACAAGGTGGAAGGTCACACATTTCAAGGGTACATATCCTTTGCGGGTGAAGTAACAAAGGATTACTTAGACTAAGGACAGCTGCAGGGAGAAACAACAAAGAACAGCTTGAACCAGTCAAGTCCCATCTAAACAGAGTGTAGAAAGCAGGTAGTCAGACCAAATGGGTATTCCAATACAGAAGGGGGAACTGGGATGAATTAAAACTGAATACTGAGTGAGAAATGTCGTATTAGAAGGATACTAGAAAGAAAATAATCAGTGGGACACTATATTTCCAAGGTGCAAAATACATGGGGAAAAAACAAGAGGCAAGGTCATGGGAGTGGTGCTATGCATTAAAGGAAGCATGCAGCCCAACCAGGTGATTAAGTTAACTGTATTGAGATGTAACATTTGATACTTATGTAGGAAAAGCATATTAATAGGGCAATACTATCACAGCCTGAGGAGGATGGAAAAGGGGAGTATTGTTCACTTGGGAGCTCTCAGAGAGGCTGTCACTGCAAAATATAGACTAAAGGGAGGCTCCCGTCATTCCCATGCAGACTCAATAACTATTACACTGGACCATGAAACTAAGACAAACTTTTAGATCCCATAAATGACTGCTTCCTGAAGCAGCTAAATGGGGAACTAACAGGAGCAGAAGCACTCCTGAACGTTTTTCTGATCTCTTTCCTAATACCTGGTTCAAAATGTGACCGTCAAAGTACAAGTAAGCACAAAGTACTAGAGATACCCTTGCAGGGGAAAAAGAAAACAGAAAAAAACCCCACAAAACAAAACAAACAGAAAATCTACAGTAGTGTTTGATTTCAGAAGGAGGAACTATTGTTATTTATAAGGAACATACCAGGGAATCTCTCTTAGATTGAATTATCAGCAGAACGGGTTCTAAAACAAATCCTCAAATGAGGGGGATCCGATTGCCAGGACCAGGCCATAGCCATTCCTACATGCTAGCCATTCCTACAAAACTCCAGCATGACATTACTGAACTATTGCTTTTATATTGGGCTCTATTAATATGGGCCCTATTTTTATGCCAGTAGTTATATGGCCTTATATATAAAAAGAATCTTTAGAAAAAACATTGTCAGGGAAAAGTCAATATAGTGCTTTTAGAGGAAAGGTATGTTTGTGAACATGAAGTCTGTCTCAGTAGGTATTTTTATTTAAAAATTAATCTGAACAAGCACCAATCACAGCAACACTACTTCTATTCTCTTTTAGTGATCTCCAGCAACTTCTAGCAGTATTTTTCAGTAAGTCCAAATGCCAACTGAAATACTAGTAAGAGACAAAATCCATGACGTTCATTCAAAGTTCTGACAACTTTAGATATACAACCCTACTCTTTACATTGAGACATAACGATTGCCCCACTGCAATTATTTTGACTACTTCTAAAACCCCAAATGCATAGTCTATAATCAGTGGACTAAATTCTGCCAGTAGTCACTTCACACAATCTGGTTCACTTGCATATCTACATGAAAGTCAGAATGATAGCATGCTTTCTGCCTTAATAGCTTAGGCTTCCACACTGTAATCTAAAGACTTGATTATTGCAGCTATGTCACTATTGCCAGCCTATCTACATATCTCTAATATTTTGAAATTTATTTTAAATTCTGTGTTATGTACTGTTGCATTTGCTATATTGCCTTGCTTTGGCATGTTGAAAAAAACCCATTCCTTTAAAATAGGCCGATTTTCATATTGAGTAACTAAAGGGTCTATTTTTATAGTCAGAATTAACTAAGCACAAGAACTGAGGCAAGGACTGAGATTAAAGTTTTGGAAAGAACTCTAAATAACTTTATACATGTTAATATAAGTTTGTAATTGTGTTCAGATTACATAAATTATATACAATTCTACCCTTAGAGACCTGTGCTGATAGGGACATTGAGTGAGACATTTTTCAGTGTAAGGGACTGTGTAATTAGTTCAGTGTAAGAAATATACCAAGTAATTACATTTTTGCCTGTCTAAATTACCCCTGTAGGTTCAGTTGATTATAGGAATCTGCCAGCTGTTAAGCAGCTACTGTGTTTCACCTCGAGTAGCGGTTTTTCAGCAATGCAGTGGGCAAAATAATTCTCTAAGTCTGTAAAGTCTCACCTTGCTTTCAAATGGACCAATATATGTAAAAATCTAACTTATCATCTGTACAATTGCAATTAATGAAACCTATCTGTTGCCGTCTCCAGTAATACAACATTATGCAGCAACAACTCAGTGTGTTAGACCTCACCACTGCAGTCCTTTGAGTTACTGGTAGGGAACACCAGCAGTTCTCCTTTTTTTTTTTCAGTAAGTAGTGATTGCACAATATGGCATAGCATTTTGAGTAATCAAGACAAGACTACTGATAGGAGTAGGATACAAGTATAAGTGGATCAATAATTTGATCTAGCAATGCAACTTCTTGACAAAAGACTTTGCATAATTTAATGAGTCAGTTTATTTAGGGAGTTAGACTTGTTTGCACAGTTCAAATACAAAGCCAGTCACCTAACATCCTTCAAAGGCACACATCCTAAGGTTGACCAGTGCTTGTACATCTCCCGGGCACAGCACAGTGCTGCAAAGACAACACCAGCTGAGCTCTGAAAACTATCTATCCACAGCAGTGCAGTGTCTCCGCCTGAGAGACTTGAAACTCTCTCTTAAGAAAGTTTATCCTTCCAGGTGCAATGCTGTGCTATTGTGGCCATATTGCTTGTGGTTTCAGTGCTTGAATGGATTCTGTAAGCTCTGCACTATGTCCTCATTAGTCCTGCCACACACGCATTAAATGGGGAGTGGGAGGCAGGGGGCACCAATGCAGCTTGAGCCAACTGAAGTAGAGACTGCCATGATGCTACTTTCCCTTCTGCTGACTCTTGTACCTATCCAGTGCCAGCAGTCACATGTTGTCCTGGTTTCGGGTGGGATACCTGGTTCCTGTTGTGGGGGTTGAAGTAGCCACAGTGCCTGTCGCAGGGGTTTGAGTAGTCACTGTGTCTGTTGCCGGGGTTGATTTATGGAGAGTATTTCTGAAAA
>NW_009190941.1:0-28475 GCF_000690835.1 Fulmarus glacialis | reverse complement strand
CTTAATCCATTTCCCAGAGATGACCAACCCCACATAAAAACTGACAATCAGCAGTATAGACAGACAGTAAGGTGCTACAGACCAAAACTCCCAGAACAGATCCAACAACTCTGAGAGCAAATAAACCAACATTGTGACCAGCAACTACTAAACTGATATAACGAATGGTTATAACAAATTTGTTTTAACCTGTTCGGGTCAGATGTGTCATTATCTCAACCCTTTGTGCCCCACGTTGGGCGTCAAAAAGGACTGTTGTGGTTTAACCTGGCAGGCAGCCAAACACCACGCAGCTGCTCGCTCACTCCCCCTCCAACCCCATAGGGGGACAGGGAGAGAATTGGAAAGGTAAGAGTGAGAAAAACTCATGGGTTGAGATAAAGACAGTTTAATAGAACAGAAAAGGGAAAATAATAATAATGATAGAATATACAAAATGAGTGATGCACAATGCAATTGCTCACCACCTGCGCTGACTGATGACCACGTAGCAATCGGTACTTCCTGGATCACGCCTGCCATTTATATACTGAGCATGGCATCACATGGTATGGAATACCCCATTAGCCAGCTGAGCTGGCTGTCCTGATTATGTTCCCTCCCATCTTGTGCACCTAGCTCCGTCCGTAGGCATGGGAGCTGTCCTTGGACTAGCAGGGTACTTAGCAACAACTGAAAACATCAGTGTGTTATCAACATTCTCCTCATACTAAATCCAAAACATAGCACTAGGAAGAAATTTACCCCTATCCCAGCCGAAACCAGGACACATGTTTAACTGGCTCTGGGAGCTCACCTGGCCAAAAATAACCCACTCTTTACAAATAATCTTATTTTTCAAAATTGTGCCCCTTGGGAGATCGCATGTTTTTCAACAGTAAGCAACATGACATGCACCACTGCATGGAAACTTGTTCTAGCTAAACAAAATTAATAAAGCAAGATGCCACAGATATTTGTATTAAGCCATAAAATGTTGGCCCTTGTTATTTCCACAGGGAGGCTGGTGACAATTATGAAGGTGCTGACTTTGAAGATGCATAGTGCATTTAAGTTAGTTGCAGTAGCAAAAGAACCTAGAAAAGGACTTAAAACATCAAGGTTATTTAACAGTAGAGGTACAAAACAGTAAGATGGAACCAATATTCCTTGCTAAGCCTCAGCTCTGTCAAGAGCATCCACTTCAGGAGAATAGTCCAGGCCGTCTTGGATCAATAATAAACTTATATTCTGAACCTGATAGTGATTTCTTAGACATCTGGTCCCCTAACCACACAGCTCTCATCCATGCTGCCCATATAGAAAAAGGTACAGCGGGTAAATACCTCCAGCCTCCAAATGGAAACTAACTATGGACTAAGTACAGTAATTGCCTACTGGCACTATATTGTCTATGGACTGGGAAAGTTTGGGATCCACTGCACGGGAACCATGCTCTGAAAGGTGCTAAAGGCTCTCCTGAAAGGTCCTAAATATGCAGCAAAATAGTTCACTACAAGGAGAAAGAACAGTTTGCATCAGAGGTGCAGTCTGAAGGTGCCAAGGGCTACAGCAGAAAGCTTTGGGAAATTGCACAGAATTAGAGTACAAGGGAGAAAAACTGAATAGTATTTCCTTAAAAAAAGGTAGATGCTTCAGGGAAGAAAGCTCAGAGAAAAGATGTTAGGTTTTCAATCTGTTCGGGTTGTTTTGTTTGTTTTGTGTTTTTTTAATCCCCAGCTGAAAGCAGAGGAAATTTCATTACTGGTTTACACGGGAGAATATGGTTGGGCCCAAAGTAGAAATAAAGCTATCGGTAATATTTTATTTTTTCATAAAGAGTCTAAGTATTTCATACCATTATTGTAAAGTATATACACATGAAGTGCCATTCTAGTAAAGGTGGGCCATACTATAATATTCATGATGATGTTTTCAGGTTCAGTGAAAAAATATTAAAGGTGCACAAATTACAGACACAAGTATTTGAAAGCTACACAGACAACCATCAAGTCTGCAGTCATGAAGCCGCAAGTAAAGAAGTAAAAGAGAGAGTTGCAAACAAAGAAATGTTCATGTCCATGCTCTAAGCATAGATAGGCAGACAAGCAGTAGACAGCCTGACTACTTTTAAGTCCTAAAGACAGACAAACAAGAGCAATACTGCCAGTTAGCTAGTGTTCATTTGAAAAACCCAATCAGGTAACCAAAATCCAAGAACCATGAATCAACCATCCAATATAGATGATGGAAACGGTATTGGTAGCAGCCAGCTAGGAAACAAGGCAAGTCAGCCATCACTTTCTAGGACTACCAGAACCGAACAGAAGACCAAGAGATGAACCAGCTAACTGCAGTACCTAGTGAAGAGATGCCCTCCTACCACAGATATCACATGAAGAGTTAAGAAGTGAAACAGCCAAACCCACAGTTCCCAGATGGAATAATTCTTCACAAAAGATCAAAGTTCAGAATCAATGTTTCCAGCAGTTGCTGAAGGTTATGAGTATCGTGCAGTATTTTGATAACTTTTTTTTATTTAAATAAGCACCCCAGGAGAGGAGTACAAATATCAAATGTCTCTTGCAGATATGTCATACAGTTTCGATTCAGCAATATTTAATTCAACTGCTGCACAACTCCTTTACTAAAAAAAAAAAAAACCACCTTTTTCCGCACTTCTGGCTTTCTTTGTCAAACAGCAGATTGCTCTGGAAATTTTTACCCCGCAATGGCACTCTGGCAAACCTGGTGAGGAATTCCGATGTGCTGTGTGACAGCCTGGCTTGGAACCTTTAAAGAAAGCTAATGTCAAGCCCACCAGCTGTGGCATTAAAACTACTGCACAAGCTATTATTTTGTCATGTGCACTTAAAAGTAGTTGATGGGGCCTGTGATGAAATATGACCAGGAATACATGCAAGAACTTTGTATTTTGCCTTTATCCAAAACATGATTATGCATTTGACTCCTGAGATGGGATGAGACAGTTTCTGCACCCTGGCCTCCAAGAACGACACAGGCATCACAGCACTGATGACAAAATTGACTGAATGGATCTAGCAGCTCAAGTGATAGGTCGTCCCATTTGGTTTTCTCTGTTGCACAGCCCCTGCTCAAAGTTCTGCTGAGTGAGAAAAAACGAACCGAACCAAACCATCAGTGGGACAGACTGAACCGAACAGAGCCAGGCAGAGCACTCTCCAGGCTCTCACAAGCAATCGCTGGGAATAGTGGCATGCCACGCTCTGCGCAATAATTAAGTTGGAAGAATAATCTGTGGAAAAATACAAGGTCTCTTCAGTTCTCATCACCTAAAAGAGAAGCCATTCACAGAGCAACAGGATACGGGAAAGGGACCTTGGCTAATCTAGTGGTGCGAAAAGTGGCTGATGCACACAAGGCAGCTACGCACTTCCCTGCCTGTGTGTCACTGCACAAAGCGCTGCGATGAAGAGGTGTGAGACACTGGCTCTGAAAAAAACAGCTCTGGTTTCACAGTGTTTTGTATATCCAACCTGATGTTTTCACTGTGGAGATATTTTATGTATATATACAAATACATGAAAGAAACCTGAAACTCCACTGTGAGACACTACATGGCAAAGGACCAAGACCAAAACCAAAAATAGATCAGGGAGAAAGAAATGAGGCTAGCCCTGTAACCCTGTCAAAAGATTCGAAATAGCACAGTAGGAAATCCATAGGAGAGCAAATCCCTTTCATCCTGTACAGTTATCCCTTGTTACATAGTTGTTTTTGGCTATCTCCTTTCAAGCTGTAAAGACCTAGATACTTCTCTGCAGAAATTACAAGTTTGCCTGGGTATAACATGATAATTAATAATTCTGAGTTATCTAAAATGCAAATTAGGCTGCCAGATATGTTCCATTAATGATCCTTTTAAAGTTACAACAGCATTTTCAGAAAAATTATTTCCTCACAAATGTAGGTCAGTGACTGTATTCCACCAAGCAGATAACTGGAATATCTTAACCTACTTAAAGGAGTTTAAATTTAAACTTATTTCAAAATCATCCATTGCAAAATGATACGTGTATATGTATGTGTGTGACATCTGTATATGTTTTATATAAATATATGGTTTTTATATATATATCAAATATCTACACATATATGTTCCTAATTCCAATTTAGAATGACTGAAAAAGTAATCCCAAATATTATCATAAAATCCAATATAAAATATAAAACATCGATGCAATAGCCCTTGATTACTTCTAATTGCAACTCAACCCAAATTTTCATGCTGTCCTCCCATATTGCCCACTCTCACTTTACGTAGCCAATGTTTCGCAGCTTTGCAAGCAAGCAAGAGATGCTATCGCTCTGATGTAATTCCATACAAAAGACCCCTTGACATGCTTTATTTGTTTTTCTAATTAAGTGCTTAGCCAACCCACACAGCAATATGGACACATGTAACTCTGTGAGTGTACATCATGCTTCTCCACTGCTGCAAACGACTCCCACCTTCCTGGAAACACACATACAAACCTCCTGCCTCCCAAATGCAGATGGTATTAATTATCGGAAAGGACCTAAATGTTTACAACAGGGATTTAACATTTTCATCAACATGCTTCTTTACTAAGTATTAATAAAAAAATAGGTGGAATAAGGGCAGTGTTTGCCAAACTAGAACCAGAAGTAATGTGAATTTACAATTTTGATGCAATTCTGCTTTAAAAAGTTACTCAAAGATATACCCATTGCCAAGTGATTTATGATGTAGTTATCATTAAATAAGGTCCAATTTTTATACAGCAACTATCCACTCACTCAAATGAACCATGACTCTAAGTTCTACCCTTGCTTCTAACATTGGAAACCAGAGGACTTCTAGCCAGGGTGAAGAGAGCAGCATTGCAGCATAGTCTGCAGTGGACTCTCCAGTTTGAGTTTGTTGCGCTTAGGTGTTGGCCCTTCCAAGGACTTGTTGTGAATTTGAACAGAATCCAAACCACAGTGCAAAAAAAGTGAAGTTCACAGCACGGCTAAAGTATGAGCTGGTTTGGTAGTCCTTGAAACTGAGCCTCCGCAGGGCACAGACAGTATCTGCCCTGCCACTGACCTCCATCTGAGGGGCAGCAACAACCGTGGCGAGCAACCTGGCACCACGGGTCTGATGGTCACGCTCTGCCCCGCTTGCCCTGCTGGTACCAGCACCAGTGTGGCCAGTCTGCAAGGGGAATGCCAGTTCATTTTAATTACTGGACTGAATGGCCAGTGAGTGGTAACTGTGTGATGATTTTGGGCAAGATTATCACTAAATCAGTCATTTCTTACTATTAGATATGCAGAACTATACCTGCATCTAAGTTTTATTACACTTACAGATCACAGTGCATGGTTTCTTATAGCCTGACATAATTCAAGGGCCTAAATTAACTTTACTGAGAGATCATCCCACCCTGATGTAGAGAAAAGGGGAACAGAGAGAAAAAAATAAGGGAGTGGGAAGCAATTTCCAAAACCTGCTACCAACAGCATGGGCATCACTAAGATCTCTAGGAAAAAGCTCTGCTGAGAACATCACTGAATATGCCCTAGGCACCAGGCACAGTGAAGCAAGCATAAAATTGTAAGTGGGTAACAGACCATAAAGTAAGAGTTTCTTTGATAATTAACTGTACTATATTCTTGACCATAATCTCCATGAAGGTAACTCTGATCTGAAAGTCTAGATATCCAGACACGTATCCAGAGAGTAGCTACACTGACACAAACAGAATGCACAGAGAGATTCCCCTTCTGTAAAAGATGAGTAGAGATCTCCCTAGGCTGTTGCAGACAGAGCAAATACCTGAAGTGAGGCTCACTTCAGCCCAAGCAGAAAAACAGCAGAGCACTGCAGTCCTCCTCAGGATTCAGCTGGTTTCTTGGATGCTTCTCTTACACCACTCTCAGTTTGAGCTCAGATTTCCTTCTCTCTGCTAGAATTCTTTTACACTCTATTTGGCCTCACTTTCTGCTGTATAAATCTCAGTATTCATGACAGGCAGCTGTAATCATTCCTTGAGCCATGAGGAGAAACTCTTTTTCTGGAACAGATCCGTGCCGGAGACATACACACGCATCAAACTCTTCAACAGGAATAGAAGCGCTTTGCTGGAGCGCTCACTACCAAAAGCATACCTTCAGAGGAAGGTAAGGGACACAGTGTCACAGTGACTGGCAATAAAGGCAGAAAGAATTATTTCCAGGAGACACAGGGAGCTTTTTGAACGGACAGGACAGTTCCTTACCTTCCCTGAAATTAATGATATGATTATTATGATAATTTGTTATCCTACTTCAGTGCCTTAATATTTACTGTTTACTATCAAGCACAATAATAATACATTTATTTGGGAGGAGGCAGGGACCATCTTTCTGTTTTGCACTAACATACCATCCAGTTCAACAAAATCCTCATGCACGTTGTTGCTGGGGGATTTTTTAAATTTTTAAATTTTTAAATTTTTAAAATTTTATTAAATTTAGTTTTCTGGGCAAAAGTGCTAAAGAGGTATTGGAGAAAGGGAAGTGGAAGGATTTTGGGGGTTGATTTTCCTGTCTGATTAAGCTCTGCCTGACCCTCCCTTCCCCTTTTAACTCCCTGCATGGCATTCATTTTCATAGGGGTTATTAATACGAGGGGTGGTGCTATATACTCTGACAGTTGAGTGGGAGGCGACTAAGAAACATCCTCTATTTTAAGATAACCTACATGCCGTGTTGTCTTTCCTGTATCATAGCTTAAGAAACCTTCCCCTTTCAGGATTATACAAGCCATAATGCTGCTTTTAAGTGGAGCCAAAGAAAATTCTAAGAATATTTTTTATTCTTTTTCTAAAGGGAAAATATCTTCATACCAACTTAACTCATCCAGAACTCCAGTTCTCACAGATTTGTCAGACAACTTAGCATGAAAACTTAGCTTATGCTTCTCATACGCTCTGTCTTCAGTGATTGCTAACACCCTGGAAATCCCCGGCCCTGATGCTGTATTGCTTGTGCTCATCAGTGTGATTAAGAAAAAACCCAAGCTGTGCAGTTACAACCACACGATAGCCCAGCCATGATCCCTCCTGGTAACACAGATAGCACTTATCTGTGTGTTTCTGTTTGATCATATCTTTCTTTCTTCTCATACAGGATGTGTATGATCACATCATAGCAAACTATATTATTCCTGTTACTGAGCATATGGCCACAAGAAAAGCCTTAAAATGCCTCTTTTAAAATATTTTCAGAGTACTAATTCAATGATGGTAAATGTATTCTGGGGTTATTTGTTAAATAGTTATAATCAAACACAGAATTAACAAAGCAAAAAACATCAGGGGATAGATTTTCAGTTTATATAAGCTAATGTCACTGGAGCTATGGTGGTAAGTATACTCTAGATCAGGGAATAAAGTTCGATTCTTAATTGTGGAATGTATAAATAAACCTCTCTCTCCTGTTTGGATAGGCTCTCATAATTAATCAAGCACCTATCACTATGTTTTTACTGCCAGTGCCTGAGCAAACAGTTGCACAATTACACTGGTACCATTTTAGTATGCACTTTTGATTGTCTGTTTGGTACCAGTGGTTCCTATCTTGACCTTTGAAACACCACGTCTTACTACAGTCTAATAATTAACAAAGGCCAATCACAAACTGACTAGTTGTGCAGTGCACAGCCAGTGTTCACGTGCACATTTAGGGAATCACCAGCCTGTGGTGCTGATGGAGATGCCCGTGGCCACCACAGTGTGACTCAAATGGCCATGCAGCAGGAACTCAGTCCTGTGAAGCTGCCACAACCTTCCTACGCAAAACAAGAGCTCAGGCTTATAAAGTTCTTTCTGCACCGCTCTATCCAGTTACAAGAACTAATGCCTAGAGTTAGAGGCTTAATTCTACTGAGATCATGGGGAGTTGCATGTCTAGGCACCTTTCGGACATTTCCGCCCAAATTGAATTCAACAGCTAAGACATTTTCAGTAAGCAATCCTGAAAGCTGTTCAAGCAAGTACTCCTGGCACAGCTGGAGCATTATTGTAACACAGCTTCTGCAGCACAAGTCATCCAAGGGTATCCACCTCAGGCCCAAGCTGGAAGCCCAAGGTCTTCTGTTATGAAATCTTCAAGAAAAATAAATTCTGTCTGGGATGAAGGCAAAGACTAAGCAGCTGATTAGGGGCATGGAGGGCCTATAGAAGACGACGACTATCAGGAGCAAGACAAAGGCTGAGAGGGCTGAGAAGGCTGCCATCACTTTCAAGAAAGATATCAAGGATGAAGGCCAAAGGAGGAAAGGAGCTACTGAAGTGCAAGGAAAAAGATGGTCAAGAACATAAAACCATTCAGGACTTCCTTCCAAGAAGACGACCTCACCATAAGCAGGGGAGTAGCAAATGTCCCTTGGCGCACTGGTAAGGAATAGTGAGGAAATCCTGTGTGCTCTCTGCATCTCTGCAAAGTTCATGCAGAGGGAACCAACCCCTCAGAGAGTCGGACCTCCTTCTGCAGAGGAAAGGCATTTAGGGCCATTTCTCAGAGTTTAACCACCTTTGCTTTGCTGTGCCCAATGCCCAAAGTAATAGGTGCATACTGAACCATTTCTGTATGCATTCATTTGTACTTCACGGTTTGTATGTGTCCCTCCTGATGTGGAGTCTGACAAATGGCAAGTGATTCCTGAGTCAACGTTCATCAAATGAAGCCCTACTGGTAAAAAAAGTGATTTCCTGCCTATTCTTAGCACTTGCTTCCATGTGAACCAGAGCTTTCATCAGCATCCAACGTTTTCAAGGTGCCTGCTAGTAGAGGCCTGGTTGTGGAGAAATTACTATGAGGCAGCTGAAAGCAGTCAACAATGGGTTGACTTGGGTGGAAACCCACACACGTATTTACGTGCCTGATTGTCTCTAAAATCAACCTAAGAGCTCTGAGACATAAATACTTGTGAGGACCCATGCCTCACAGTTCAAGTCTCATTGAATATATGGATAATGTAGTATTCAATATATGATATAGTCACCACCATGTCTTTAATTATTTCTAAAGCCTTCATAACAGTGAGTAGAGGATACCTTTACAAATTTATGCTTAAATGTCTTTAGATTTACTGACCAGTTTGGTGATAAGTCCTGAGTAGGTCACTGCTTCTCTGTGCAAAAAAACCTAAGAATTCGTTTCAAGCCTCAGAAGTTAAAATGGTTTAATCCATGAAAGACTACAAGCAGCCAGAAGAGCAAATCTTGAAATCTGTACTTTACTTTTCCTTAGCCTTTTCTAGTCAAAATCCCCAGTGAAGTCAGACACAGAACACATTCCTACAGAAGGTCACAGGCTCTAGCCCTGTACAGTTCTCTACAGATTTTCCAGAGTGCTAGTCTTGTGTTAATCATCATCTGAGCTGTCTGCATGAACAGAGAGAAGTCAACAGTTGTACCTGAGGGAAGAAAATAAATGAAGAAAATAAATAGTGTTTATTTTCCTTCTCCTATCACCTGAGAAAGAGAGAAAGAGAGAGTGAAAGAGATAAATATGGAAAGAGAGAAAGAAGGAACCAAAGTAAGAGGGAATTAAAGGAAGTTTTTTTTTGAAAGCAAGCAAGAAAAAGAAAAAGAGAGAAAGAGAAAGAACAAAAGAAAAAGAATGAAAGAAAGAAAAAAGCATGAAGGGAAAAAGGAAGAAAAAGAAAGAAAAAAAAACAAAAAAGAAAGAACAAAAGAAAGAAAGAAATGGATGGACAGACAAACAGATAAAAAAATAGGAAATAACGGAGTCTCTAAACCTGTGTGAACTAACCTCACTGGAGACAGATGTCTTAACAAATAAGCACAAGTTCTCATCTCACCTAAAATTAGTAAAAAAATTGAGTAACTCTTTAAAACGTACTAAATTGAGTATGTATAATTAAAACAAACTTCTAATCTAGGTCATTGTTTTGTATAGTACTCGGATATGCATGAATGCATTTGGTGCAGAAATCAGGAAGAGTTATGCAAATATAGCTGAGGACAAGATCTGCTTCGTTTTCCAAAATTACTGTGCCTAAAACACCTCTTTAGTTGCACAAGAAAACTATAATGTTACGACAGTATTTACCATGTTCTCTAAATCTCACTAAGACTAATCACACTGCAAATACTGAACATACATTACCCAAAGGACAATTAGAAAGGCACTCAAATAATTTTTTGCATCTTTGTTTTGGACTTGACTTTTAATCTATCAACAAGTCATTTAAGTCCAGCCAAGTCAATTAATTAGCTGTTCATATACTACATTGATTACACCATGTAAGAAGGGTAGGGTTTACATACTGTCTGTTGGTCCTGCATTAATACTTAAATAGGATATGCAAAAGCCAAGCTTGTAATGCTGTGATCACATGGAGTAGTATATCACAAAAAAGCAGAACAACAACAAAGATTTTGATTCAGAGCCTAAAGGTTGAAAATGGTGCTGGTCATTGCAAATGATTAAATTGTTCAAGAAGGACGTTAGCCAAGTGGTGTATGAGTGCATACGGAGTTTCTGAAACAGGCTCATTAACACAATCACTTTTTTCACACGGAAAGTACACATGTTGAAGTCAATAGCAAAGTATACATTTTTTCATAGTCACAATCCAAACATATTCTATCAACCAAAAGAATCACACAGCTGAACGGCAATAAAAGCCTCACCTGGGATTTAACAGTGATCTTCCAATAGATAGGAGCAGCAAAGCACACCGCACTGAGAGGGGGCTGCATCTCAGTCCCTGGCTGGGTGGTGGAGGAAGGATACCGCTGCAGCACACAAGGAAATCTGCCAGCTTTCTTATATCACGCTAGTCATATTTACAGCCCAAACCTCACTTACAAGTGCAGTTGTACAATATATTTCCATGCCTCACTTTCAAATAGTCCAGACCTGAATGAGGACGATAGAGGTATTTTTTCACAGGGGGAATATGATTTCAAATGTAAAATAATCTTCCAGCAGACACAGACAAATGCTTCTGCTTGAGAGCACACAGGCCCTTTAGTTGCCCTGGAAACTATATTTGTAAAGGGCCACAATTTATATTGTCCCGGAGGCTTTTAACATTTGCATCAAAGCTTCAGAAGATGAGAACTGTCAGTGAGTATTTATTCACAAAAAAGCAAACTTCACTTTAAGAAGGTTGAGTGGTGTATTTTTTTTCCCTGGCTGATGATAAATGATCTTTCAAGAAGCAAACCAAAAAAACCCGTGAAGTTGTGCTTTTGTGATGTGTTTACGGAAAGTCAAAAGCAACACACTTAGGACATTACACTTGCTGGTCAGGGTTACGCAGAGAACTTCTAACCAAATAGAAGGCAAAAAAAAAAAAAAAGGAACACCAACAGTTTAAGTACTGTCAGCATGTTCTGTTTACAGCTGTTCACTAATGATCCTGAGGTTGCATCCAGAAACCTCCATTACATTAGGACCTACTCTGTAATCATAGAGTAAAGGAGGTCTCCTTAGAAGAAGTGTAAAATGCAGAAAGCTAAAATTAAGCAGGCAGGAAAACTTGAGTTTAGTTCAAATACTTAACTGACAAAATGCCTTTAATTTTAGGAGCAGGGAGAGCTTTATTTTTTCCAGGAAAAAAACCCAACCCTTCAGCTACTATCAGAGGTTCACAAATTTAAGTTGTACAAAACACTGAGCAGAATGAGCCAACATGCTTCCTACAGTTTTCTGAACTTAGATACCAAAAAACAGTGTATGGAGGAGTCTTGATGCTCATACTCAAGCAAACGCACCACTGAAGTCACTGGGTGAATTGCTTATTCCAGGATGAAGCAGAACAATCAAAGAGATACCCTTCAGTTTTTCTCATTTCTGCATCAATTTCTACTCTTGAAAAGTGTGAAGAATAGAAGCTGCACCAAGATGAATTCCTCTTTTGAGGGTCTGGCACAAGCAGGAGTTGACGACAAGATGCAGAAATCTATATTTATGGCCTGTGTAATAAAAGAATTCAGAAAAGATATCAAAAAAAGAGACCTTCCCCTAGTCATAAGGATGCTTAAGATGAGTTGGGAAAAAATCTTTGGGAGCTCTGTGCAAGAACACTAATGAGGAAAAGAGACAGACAGAATGAGAAATTAAGAGTCCTCTGACTCATTTCCTTTGGAAGGGAAAAACTGAATGAGGAAAGAGAAAAAATAGAAAACAGGCAGGATACTTCTTTCAATAACTTTCAGAATAAATCTGCTCTATCTTTGTGTAGGCGACTGTATACTTTAGACTAGCACTGGCAATATTCAAATGTAATATTCAAATAGCAAAAAACGAGCACAGTGAAAGTTTCACAAATGAAAGCAGACAAGAGGAGGGAAATGGTAATTTTTCATAGTATTTTATAAAACAAAGCCACTTATATTCCTCACATCGTAAACTTTTTATCTATTCTTTGATCATTTTGATTTGCTTTGCTAAAGTATGCTTCAACCATGTGCTGTCAAACATAGAGCTACAGGTAAAAGTCCATAATGTGCATGGCAAGATTTTTCTAACTCACAATACTCATGAAGCTGCTCCTGGAAATTATAATCAGTTAGCAATGGGTTACAGGACAGCTTCTCTCTTCTTTTTGGTTTGACTAACCACTGACTCCCTCAAGCTTCCTCTCAACCTGGCCAGGTACACACATCTTACATCTCTCTCTTACGTCGTGGAGCAAAAAGAAGCCAAAATCCTCTGCAGGTAAACCAGTGTACTGCCTCCAAAAAGCCTGTTAATATTTCTTTAGAAATGCCAAACAGAAATTAAAATAATCTTTGTAGAAACAGCATTTAAGGACCATGTTCATTTTTCAGATTTCACATTGCTTAGTGTTAGTTTCTTACCATTATCAGAATTAAAATACAATATGCTCTGGCATAACTCCATTCATCTTAATCTCAACATTGTATCTGGGATACAGAATTATAATGAATAGGCATTAAAATGTACAAATTATGGCTGGTTTCTTCTAAAACGTGATGGGAAATTATTCAAAAACATATTTGTAGCTTCACTTTGCCCATGAGAGAAAAAAGGAAGTGAAACAATTCCGACCATTATTGGAAAATATATAGATTAATAGCTATTCTTGGTTGTACACATTCATGTCATTGCTTTGGGTAAACAAAATCAACCTTTCATCTATGTCTTACGCAGTTAATAACAAAGTTACTGAGGCAAATACATTGGAAAAAAGTTTAAGTGGCTCATAAACATGCTCCATTTAACTGTAACATGAAACTCCTCACTCTTTTATGAACATCCTGCCCCAAGTCATGCAGACCAGAGGAAAAGGTTCATCTCAAAGTAACTGAAAAGAAGAAAACATGACAGTATGGCTTAGCCCAGAGTAAATGGAAATATTTTAAACTATTCCTTGGGGCTTTATGATGCTTAAGATGAAGTCTTTATTTTATTAAATTCTTGTACCCGACAACTGCAGCTGGAGTCAGGAGACTCACAGTCTATTCTGATTGACCTCTGAGTTCTGGAAAATCATCTTGCTTCTCTCTCTCTAGTGTTTTTTCTATTCTTTGCCATGTCTAGCAGAGGACAATGGATTGCCTGTTATTTGTGCACTTGTACAGCAAGCAGCGAGTTGAGAAGCTAATCAAAGTTGACACCTGTAGGCATTACCATAACATCAATGGTAAATAATAATAAGACAAGCTGAATTTCAGCCTAGAATTTGATATGTAAGGTTCGTGAGCAATCCCTTGTTTGCTTTGTGTTACTGCAACGAGAAAACAGTCATTGAAAAAGAAGCATCTTAAGCAAGCAGTGCTTCCCGGAGACACTACTGCAAAGTGCGACCGGTTTCAGGATATACAACTAGTGTATTTTATAGCACTGCATCATTAATTTTCAGCAAGTGCTCTTTTGTGTTTCCATGAATTTGCTGCAAGACATCTTTATTTGAATATATGCAACTACAGTACTATGCAAGGCCTCTTCCTGAAAGACACTGCAAGACAAATTTAAATATATTGTGAATCTCCTTCTGCTCTTTACTGTGACTGGATGCAACAGTGCTGAAAAGCACAGATTATTACAGGGTATCATCTTTGCTATCAAAATTAAGGGGTTTTTTGAGTGCCTGCTTTGTAACTCAGGTATTCAGAACCAAATATAGCCAAAGTAATAGTATAAGTTAGAAACTGCTTATTTTGTATTCAGAGAAGATAGTTTCTGTCCATTCTGAAAGCAATAACATATTCACATAACATTTCCATGCTAACATGCAAAGCCTATCGATTTCCCATATCCAAATCCGTATAGTATCTTCTATACTTGGCACCAGATACATCATTACCTGCTCCAGAACTAATGGGTTCCGTGATTGAGTCAACCATACTGGTTATAAATATAAAACTTCTTTATGGACACTGAGGCAATCTTTGAAGTTCTGGGGCATTGTAGGAATGCCCCAAGGAATGGCACCTTGTAGGAATTCAAAATCTTTAAACAAATTTTATTTGCTTCCAGCCATTTTTAAAAGTCACTTCCTTCTTTTTGGCATCATTTAACAAACTAGTCCCTCTATATAAATGGCTTAAGTGGGGATCCTTGAGTTACTTTTAAAGAATTTTCGAAACATAAGAAAATATGATTGTTGGTCCTTAACAATAATTTATGTTTGCAAATTGCCTATAAAGGTTTGGCACCTATGCTGAAAGCTGTTCCAGGATTCATCAATGAAAAACATTGTTTTAGTGGCTATACTAAATCAACCCAACCTTTAGTTACATCACTTGATGTACCTGTTTTCCAAACAACCGTATCTAAATTAATGCACATATGAGTGGCTATAAAGTGAAAAGTTAAGCTGCATTTACCAAAGATGTAATCGAGCTAATGCTATTCCCACTGAAGTTCACATAGCAGTGAAGACAACATGGCTGCTGTTATAACACGAGGACATAAACCGACAGAACAGTAAAAAAAGGCATTTCTGCCCTCTTTTTTACACTGATTGCTCATTCCTATTCCCAGCCTCTTCATGCCAGCACAGAAGCCCATGCAAGCGTGAACAGGACTAGCGAACTCATCCATCTGGGAGCCCATCCTACCAGGCTGGTTCTGACCTGCATTAGCTCCCTGGTCCATGCAGTGCAGGGCTTCAGCTGTGTTTGGGTGGTGAAAATGGGTGAACAGGGGTGCGTATCCACATCCACGGGACTACTTTTTTAAGTGGTAACGATGACTTAAAATATGGCCTGAGAGTAAAATTAGGCCATTAATAGCTGCTTTAGGAAACCCAGAAAGAAATAGCTGGCCTTTTAATTATTTGTCTAACCGTAATCACTCACCTATGAGACTAGACTCTGGATATCTGATGTTCCTGGAGTCCAAACAAAGTCTAAGCACTGCCTTTCAACACTAGAGATTTCTGATTCCTGTTCAGAGGGTATTACCTGAGCATCACACGTCATCACACCTGCTAATGGTTTCCAGGTTAACTATTCAGGACATAAACAGCAGTTGTGATGATATCACCAGTTATCACCAGGCTTTGTTACCTCTCCTGTTATCTGACCTGCGTGTTAGCACTTTTATACCACTTTATGATACACACAGAGATGAGATGACAACAGAGGAGGCTGTATTGCCAAAATTAACCTGGCTGTGTGACAGAGTTTGTAAGCTCACGCAACCAAACTTGACTGACAGATTCCCAAAAGCATGCCTCAGGTGCTACCCACCCTTACCAAAGGCACAGGCACAACTGACCTAGAATGAAAGGAGTGAATCCATAGTGCAGAAAGTGAATGCACCAGAACATGGTGCACCAAGGTGTGTTACCAAGGCTCTCCTCTTCTGAATACAAAGACTTGTGTTCCAATTTCCCTGAGTCAGAGGAAAAAATGTATTAGCTGGAGTTCCTGTTCTGTTTGCACACATTATACAGCTGGCACAAACACAAGTTAGGGTTTGTACATGGAGCACCCCGCGCTGGAACAGTGTGCTTCAGACCCCAAGGGCATCATCAACAGGCTGGTGCAAAGAGCAGTTTGCTTCTTGTCTTTGGCATTATGTTTGACTGACACTGTCATCTTCTGTGTCCATCCGTTTAATAAGGACTAAATTAACCTGTAAAATGGAAGGTGGAACCAAGCCTCTGGTGTTTATTAATTGTTAAAAGGAAGTCTAGTATCTGTTTACATCTCGGTAATTTTGTCTTGAAAAAAAACTTCCTCTGTTCTTCAGAATGCTCAGGGAATTGTGTGCCAGACTAGAAATTCACCCCTAAAGAGAGGCCAGGAGAGGTGTAAGACATGAAGCATTGTACCTACTGGACAAAGACTGAGAAAGCTAACTAGATCCTATTTTTCCTATAGTACTCCTTTGTCACATGAAACTCCCCAAAAGAACTTAACCCAGAAACTGCTCAGTCTGCAGACTGATAATACTAATCAACATCTATAGTTGCTGATTATATTACATCTAGATATATAATAGAGTGATACTGTATTACATCTAGGCCACCAGTAGACCTTCGACATCTACACTGATCCAAAGAAAGCCTTCCAACTCTGAAAACAACTGTGAGATTTCCAGATGCTAGAGAGAGAAATATTTCTCCTGAGGATGAGTAACCTGACCACTAATGCTTTTCCCTTCTTCAGCTACTCCAAGACAGCCTGCTGCGTGCCAGCTTTTGAACTACTATACCGGGTAGTTTCCAGATGACTTTAGGGTTCCTTAAAG
The DNA here is from genome assembly GCF_000690835.1 of Fulmarus glacialis. Lineage (NCBI taxonomy): Eukaryota > Metazoa > Chordata > Aves > Procellariiformes > Procellariidae > Fulmarus > Fulmarus glacialis. The sequence goes on along the minus strand of NW_009190941.1, from coordinate 11,759 downwards.
GAAGAAAACCATGTCCTCAAAATACTTTGCATTCATTGCAGTGTGCCACAGAATGAGCTCATGCTGTAGCCAATGTCTACTTACATGTCGCACTACCGTAATTTGCTGACAAGTCAAAGCCCTCAGTTCTCCCTTGGGACTGATTTAGGGTCAATGTGACTTTTGTCACAGTAAGAATCATGGTATTTACCCAACATGTTAAAAGTCAAACACAGCAGCAGACTCTGTAATACCCTGGAAAGACGTTTGCCTCACATTCTGTTCTTATACATGTTAATACCACCAATGCAGAGGCCCTGTGAACTTTCATTACAGTTCCATGTAAGACATACATATTACCTCATAAGCAATCTTAGCAAAACAACACTCGTGTTTGCCCACAGACTAAGAAAACAACTTTAAGTTTGCTGGGCTTGCCGAGTTACCAACAGTGCTGCTATATAAAAACCTCACATTTGCATCTCAGAAACTGGACTATCAGCATCAGTCTTTCTTACACATTTTGGTAGGTCATCAAAATATCTTTAGATAGTATAGAAACTTGAACTTTGGCAACCTAAATTTAAGCTCTGACTCTAAAGAAAAAAAGACCTTTCCCTGATACAGCTCCACTCTTGAACCCCTTAGTTGCAATAAGGAAAAATATATATATATATCTTTTCCAAGGTTTGTACCATTGAGTAAAACCATCTACATTTAGGACTGTACACAGTAAGGTTACTGTAACTCAGCAGTGCATTATATATCAGCTTTAGGATTACTTTTTTTTTTTTTAATTACAACTTCAGAAAAAGCTTTTCAACTGTCTTGTACAAAGTAGTTGTAAGTCTTTGATTTTTCAGTCTTTTCTTTTTTTATGAGTGGAATGTCAGCAACTATCATACACAAGGGAAAAGAAACCAAGATACCACCTGATACCCCTCTGTGAAGAGAATTTCTTTAAGACTGTTAGATATTGGATTATGTAAGTGTCAAATCCTTACCTTTACAGAGGACCAGCAACTCTAAGTAAACTTCAAAAGACAACTTCAGGAGCATGTAAGACATTTTGTAAAAAAGACAATTTCTCCCTAGTTTAGGTATTATATCTTTTACCCAAGAGAAGGAAAAATTATTATGATCAGTAGCCAAGCTCAGTTCTTCAGTATACGATCGTGCTGGAGAAATGGGGCTTTTGCAAATGATACCGTAGAGATTTGAGACTAAGGTTCATGAGTGTAGACTCTCTATCTGCCAAGACAGATGAAGTCCTGGGACTGAATGTTGTGCACCTTTTGGGAAATTAGGAAAGATCAACGTCCTTTCTGCAGTCATCCCTATCCCAGGAGAATGTTCCCTCTTTTGTATCTGGTTGATGTTCTCTTTTGGGGGAAGTTCAGCAGAGGTCACTGCACCAGGAACTGCAGTAGTCAGCACAAAACTGACAGGGACTGGTTCCACAAAAGCAGCAGCAGCAGAAAAAGAAAAAAAGCAAGAAAGCAAAACATTTTTTTCAATTATTAGGTCCTCTGATGATAAACCAGCAATGCTACAAAAACATCAGTTAAGGATAGAGAATAATTCATAGATTTGCAAGTGGTCATTGCCCATTTCAGTACTTCTGTTAATCCTAACTGTAAAATACCAAATGTAAATACCAACTTTAACATTTTTCAGCATATTCTCCTAAGACCCAAGAGTAGGAAAGGTGCATTTTTCATATCCCTTGCCCATAGGCAAGCTAAGAAAATCTTATAGCTTACCCTATATGTTGCCCACCAAATAAATATATTAACTACACATAAGATTTGCACTGAATAGTCAGCGGGTATTCAGGAACTCATTCATAATTCCCTTAATGTTTGTCAGACATTAAATAAGGCTTAGAAATAATGCTGCTGAGATAAAAAAGCCATGCCAAACAATTTTATCAATCACCCTCTTCCAGATTTTGAATTTAGCAATAGCAATGGAACTGATTAACAGCCCAGCAAATGAAGCTCACTCTCTCCTCTTAAACATCATCATCCTTTTCAGTGAAGGATATTCCAGAAGCTGTTATAAGAAGAGCATGCACCCTCAGTTAGAAAAGCACATTACCCTCCTACCAAAGCCGTTTCAGCCATTGTGTTAATATTAACCGATATTGTGAAGTGCAGTTTAGAATAGGAATCCCCTCTTCAGGCTGTGGTCTCTTCAAAGGGAAAAATCAGACTAATCTTTTTAACAGTGTAAGCAAGAAGAAATGGACTATTGATAAAGCAGTTTATTTTGCCTAACAGATGAGGCAAATTAACTCGGCTGCAATATCTCCTCAATCTACTGCTGCCTAAAATAGAGAGAGGGCTGCATAGAGAAGGCCAAGTAAGCTAATGTAAACTTTCCATCTGGGGGAACTCAAGCAGCTATCATTCACCACTGTCATTTACATAACTGGGGGTGGGAAGAGGAAACTCACATACGGAACATTGAGATAATGCTCAGTGTGTTCCTCTGTTTTGAAAAGCATCATTATTCCTTATATTTCAAAGCATAGATGAATGACAGATAGAGCACTCATCATGGCTAATCCAACCACGGACTTAAAAAGTAGGCTTCTTCAACTCCCACAGCCCCACTACAGCTGATTTGCGTTAAACCAGCATGGATCAGCACAACGGTTGCAGAGTCCAGTACCAGGAATCACACAGGACATCCGTGAGGGGTCACCCTCCGTTTCCAGAGCACAGCATCTAAGTTCTGTGACCCATAATCCCAGGTGAGGAGTAGCATCCAAATCTTTGACAGCCATGACAGCAGTGACAGGGGTCTGCAGAGCAGACTCCAGAGACAACCTGCAACAGTGGGAATTTGATCCTGATATAGCTTCTCTCTCTTACGGGCCTGTTTGCCCATAAGGAGAGGTTCCTTTCCACTGCCATTACTACTTTCATGTCATGAGGTAAACAAACAGATCTTGACTTCCTATATAGTTCACATCAAATGGTGTGCCCTTTTAGTTAAATCATTCTGGGATTAAATTATTACAAGCAAGAAGAATTTTTGGCACATCATGTAAATCTCCCCAAAGCCCTGTGAGATGGTTTTTGGTGTTTAAAAGTGAAATGAGGCTCAGGCCTATATCCTTCACCTTTGGATGAACATTGATCAATTTACCTCATTTTGCCACATTGTGTTTCATACAGATTAACTCAAACTCTGTACAGAAAGACAGACATTCTTTAGAAGGCATAGACCTATTCTCAACTTCATATGAACAAATTTCACAAGTTCTGCTCAAGCACAATATTCTTTTTCAGGCTGTTGATACTTCAAATTAAGAATATATTTTATTAAATCTCTTTTACAACTGTGTTTATTAGTGTTATATCATTTCCTAATTTTGTGTGGGTGGATAATTACTTTCATCTTCTAAGAGAGAATCATAAGCAGATTTACAGAAATCGAAAAATATTTCTCTGCTATTGTAGCGTGTGAATGAGCAACCTATGCAGAAAGAAAAACTGTCAGGTTGGCTATAAGCACCCCCTAATTTTATGTGCTAACCACCGTAAAGAACAGTTAATTATGTTTACTTCTATAAAGTTGTATAGGGGGATGCACAACCACTTGTTACTGAATCCAATAATGAACACCTTGCTCTAGAACGAACGTCTGAAAGGTGGTGTTATAGTGGAATATTGTTCTATAACGTTTTTCGTATTAGTCACACTTAGCTGATTTCCTGCAACATGTACCTCTGCATGACAAAGGAGTTCTGTTATTCCTGAACCACAACTAACGAAATAACTATATTTCTTACAGCTTTGTCACACTTTATTGCCTGCCTTAGAGCCACACTAGATCCACAGTTCTGGGATTTTCCACTATTTCAAATCCTGCTGGAGAAAACAGCTTTTCTGTATATGTAATGTGTTTGGTGAATTTTTTTCTTTCAGGAATCAACTCATGTAGAAAGTTCATACAGAATAAATATTCCTCTATTATATTTATTGTACATTTATATGAATTAAAATTTATCTATTAACCTGCATTGAAGGGAAGTGCTTTGCCCAGACTACACTTCAGTAAATGGAAGGTAATGCTATTGTCTCTGGTTATTCCAAATACAGAACAAACAGGTGGACAGAGTAGTAACTACATTGTTTCCTCAAATTCCTCCAGGTACGTATCTTAAAAATTTGACGCAAAGCCAATTTCTTCCATGAAAAGTTTCCCAGAGGAAGAGGAAGAAAGTAAGAAAGGAAATCACATACTTCAGAAATTTTAAAACAAAATATATGGGTTACATTATACTCTTTGATGGTCTCTCAGACCCATCCATCTTAGCAAGCCAAAGACAGAGCTCAGCCCCAAAGCTTGAACCAGCCTCTTCCGCTTGCACTGTTTCCTCCCCTTCCCAACAGCAAGGGTCTTGCAGGTGTTAATACTGCCTGACTTCCTCCTGTCAGCAATGTTCAAGAGTTGTAAACCACAAACCTTTTAAGTCCTAGATGAAATTTTCTTATAACGTATTATGAATTAATCAGAACATGAAACCTGCATGAAACCATGCCATCCCTTTGCCACACTCATAAAAGACCCTAACAATTATTCCATATTGGCCCAACCAAGAGCTTACAAGCAACAAGGAATGATCGTGTTCTGGCTCATCTCCCTCTTTCCATACATGCCATCTGCATTTAGTTATGTTTTGTACTACTTTATTCTTGTAGGGAAGACAGGAGTATATGGCCTTTTGAATCTGAGAAAGTACAAGACAATAACTAACTGTGATAGACAGAAAACATTATTTTATGCTAGCTGATGTTTTCTGAAATGGCAACAGCAGAATTTAGCATGTAAGAACGCAATGCATCTAAACTGACAGAATGAGATAAGAAAAAGCTAGAAAGAAAAACTTCTGCTCTAGTTAGTAAGGGCCATCTAATATAGACATGCAGACATTCAGGGCTGTGTTTAAAGTAGATGAAAAGAAATTGAAACCTGCACTAGCTAGATGTTGTATTACTCTGGTTCTGTCCAGCAAGACACTGCACTATAACAATAACTGGGGAAAACAAGATGGGGAAAAAAAATTTAGAAGTTTGAATCCAGAAGAAGCAATTGCAGATCACATCAAGGACAACTATTCCTTATTCTCAAAATGTTCTCATATGAGTTTAGCACTGAATACATCCAAAATTACATGTTCAGAAAAGAAAGAAAGGAAGGAAGGAAGGAAGGAAGGAAGAAATAGAAACCCTCAATAACTTATCCCATAGAAGCCTCAAAGATCTTTAAACACAAATTGGGAGCCCCTGAGCTCGCAGCTGCACAAACACATATGAAAACTGCTTTTTCACACAGTAAGTATGTAAATTAAATACAGTCCCTAACATTACGTGCAATGTTTTACTATTAATCAGGGTCTAGACAATAAAATTTTACCATTTTGAAATGAAGCCACTATTTGGCCCACTTTATTAGCATTAAAATGAAAGCAATAATAAGACACATGGAGACAGTCTAAACCACACACATATTAACAAGGACTGCAACCATATAGCCCTGTAATACTGTATTGCCACTGATATTACTGTATGCCATTGTTATATAGAAAGCCATAAGCTTTGTGCTGATTTTGCAAGACCTCTGGACTGAGGCATGTCAGGCTTGCTCTGGGCTAAAAGTTCAGCTTCTCAGGCTACACTTTTTTTGACCTCCCTGCACTTTGTTTTACCTGGTTTAGACATAACAGCAATTTTTTCTAATTGACCAGGTGTCTGTAGCTAATTTGTGTTACTTTTGCTTATCTTTGTACGCTAGCACAACAGTTTTATGACTATAACATAATGATGTAGTATGCAGAAATATAGGCCTATGGAACATAGCAGAGGCCTTGAGAAGTGGAGACAAAGGAGATGGTGTAGAGGAGTACAGGCATGGGATTACAAAAGATGGGGCATAGGCTTGGTACTGAAGACAACACCCATAGTTATAAAAAAAGACTCACTAATGGTCAGTCAAAGAAATGCAGACCTGAAGATCCGGGTTTAGGTGTAGCAAAGAGAACAAAGAACAAGTATCTAACATACATAAAAAGAACCATATATAGTAAATTTGGATGCAACATGGAGCTGTAGACCAATAAAGAAAGAGAAATGCATGTTAGCAAACTTATAAAAACATCCCCAAGTGGACCCTAGAGCAAAGAAGAAGAAACCATTAACATGAACATCCCCTTCCTTCCAGTGAAGGACTCCAGATGCTGCCAACACAGGTAACACCACCAGCAGAATGAAGCCACCAATCTTATGACTTGGAGAAGCAGGAGTAAGGTAAGCATAACATCAAGGAAAGAGGGTAGAAACTAAGTGAGTGTATAACAGTGTTAGCTGCTTTATTATTATTATTAAAACGTTTTCTGCATAGAAGCCCTCTTTTTCTTCAGTAATAATGGGATCTAGCCTACTAATGATTCTTTGATTAGCTGATTAAGATGTCAATTACACTAAAAAAAAAAAAATTCCTAGCTTTATATAAGATGCATTTCCTCTTTGTCCATAAACAAGATTTTGAGCATAACAAGAGATATGCGTAACAAGCATATGTTAAGAGATGTTTGACAAGTCATTCAGAGCTTACCATTAGCAAATTCAATGTACATTTGCATGGGAAGTTTTTTCCAAATGAAAAGTACAGAATGGGAGAGGAAGAGGTGGAGTCAGGGAGAAAGTCTGTCCTTTTGGCATGTATTTATTCACCGGAGTAGTTAACTGGCATCCGGTCCATCATGTATTGTTACTGCAATACAAACAGTAATACACTAGCCACAGGTGTCCATACATATGACAAATCATTGCAAAGAACTGCTACCAAAAAAATAAAATTCTTATAAAATTGTGAATATGGTGACATTCATTGGAGGGAAGCTGCCTTCTCCCCAGGCTGTTAAGTAGGAGAAAAACAACTAAACTTATCGGATAAATTATTTGTTATTTACTATTTCTCCAAGTCTGTATGATTCTTGCCAGTTTCCCAAAGGCTTCTTGTTTCTCAAGTGTGCAGAACCATCAGCATGCTTCTATTGTTTGGAAACCCATGAAGAGTAGCAGTGTCCACAGCCTGCAGACTCAGGAAGCCAAGAGCATAGTAATCTCTATGTGGAAAAAGACACTGAGGTCTACGTTCTCTAGAAAATCCTATACTTCAGCCCCTAGGTAAAAGGACTGTGGTCAATACCTGGCAATCCCCATGCCACAAATGAAGATTGAAATCCCACTTTAACTAGGGGAAAAAAAAAAAGTTTTACCATTCTTTTAATATGGACTAAATGTCAACTTAAAGTTGAGAGTTACACACAGATATTGAGAATCTCTAGTAACAGCGGTCCCAATCTTTGGAAAGAGAGGAAAACAGTGAATTCAAACAGATTATGAGTGCATAGATATGTTTGCAATACTAGAGATATTCTTGATACTAATATTTGAAAAGCACCACAGAGAATGAACTAGTACAGTCCCTCAGCAGTACTTTATATGCATGAAGGAGAAAACCTGAGAAAAACGACAATGGAGCTGAGCTGTCTTTGATTTGCAACCCTTTTTATTAGGCTGCTAGACTCTACCTCCTGTGTGAGAGACAAAGGTGTGGAGATTAACAGTTCTGTCAGTGATGTGTTCATTAATTACATTTTAAACACTAGCAGAAATAAGATTAACTTTGGCATGATAATGATAATTCCTTGTGATATTCCAGACTACTATCACACTAACCTGCAAAGAGTTAAGATAAAATAAAAATGTAAGTATTAAATACCTTATTTTAAATAACTGTTACCAGTTTCTCCACGTTACCCTTTTCATAGACTACCCATTCCCCACCACAATTTTGATACTTGCTGAATCAATAAAAGTGCTAATCATACAAACAAATAAATACATGCATAAAACCAGTTTTAAATAGTCAGAAAAATACTACAACGTTTATTTCACCACACTGCTGAAAAAAAAAAAAAATTTTTTTCACTAATTTATATAGCACCTTTCTTCCTTCTGCTCTTTGTTATTCTTGTTGGAACTTTGGTTTTCACAAAAGATTTACTCTTTCACAAAGATTTCTGTGATGTGTGAGGCATTGTTGGTGTATGATTTGCTTTTGAATTTTCTGGAAATAAGCATACATTTTTTAATAAAACAAGGGGACAAATATATTTAGAGGGACAAAAGAAGTTATTTAACCGTAAGTCATGAAACTGTGCACGTGCCATCACTGAGTAATTTCTGAGCAGCCTTTGCCTTCCTCACCCCATCTGGCCTTAATGTCTCTAGCATCCACTCACTGCATCACAACAAAAATTAGACTAAGCTCCTTGGGGCAGGGTTCTGTATTTCTGTAACTGCTCTGAAGCACCTAACATACATCTGGAAGATGTAGGGGGGAAAAAACCAAAAGATTAGAGTCCAAGCTGTTAAAACTTCCTTTGTGGGTTCAGCTGCCTGTGGATACCTTGTCACATTATACGGCATAAGCAGTTTGTTCCATGACCCCAAAGGAAGTGAAAGAGTCTGACTAACATGACCAATACGCTATTGCTTATATACACTATTTACATCCTGATCACAGTGTCAAATAAGACATGCAAAACTAGCTGTGAAGTCAGCATGCCTTTTGCTATGAACTTATTCCAAATGGGGTCAAGGTTGCCCACAAGTACTTTGCATATTTTTAATATTCCACTTATTCATATATATATTTTATCTATTACTACATTTCTCTTAGGAATAAGCAGGACAGATTAGCAGATTGGAATCTTTCATTTGATGAAAAAACAGCTACTGAGTAGCAAGATGAAGTTCAAGTTCTGCCACATTACTCCCCTGGCTCTTTTTGCCTCCCTGCACTTGCATTCCTCTTCTCCTCTTGCTTTTACACATACCTGTGTCTCAACTCTGACATGACATGACATGGTGGAGAGAGCTAGAAGAAATGAGCCTGTGATCTCCACAGACCACCCGCAGACAACACTATGCTGTCAGAAAACTATCACTTGCAAATTAAATGTGCTTTACTGTGTTGACCTCGTAACAAACTTCTCCCACAATGAGCTGATCTATTGATTTTAATATGCTGAAGTGCTCGTACATTTATATGAATGCAAACTTCAAGCACGCCATGGGACCCGCTCAGGGTCTGATTCAGCACTGTTGAAGTCAGTGAGGCTTTTGGCATTCAAAGATTTGCATTCATTTGCATATGGTGATTCCTCAGACAGCATGGAATAGAAGATGTGCATCCAAAAGCCCGCTTCAGAACAAACCCCGTAACTTGGGTATGCCTGTTTTTTAGTGGGTTAAACTTGAAACAACATGAAGTGCTTGGTCTTGCTGACAACTTAACTTGCCAGTTTAACTTCAGTGGAAGAGCACGAGGGATGTGCTCTCTTAAAGCTCAGGCTAAACAAAAAAAAAATTAGTTCCCTCCTTGAATCACCGAAAAATCAAAGGCTTCTTTAACAGAACACTGGCCTCAGTGGTTGGTGCAGGTGCTTCTGCATTTCTGGATACAGCAGATTTCTATGTAAAGATTTAAATTAATCTGTTTGCTTGGGGTTAGGGGGCAAGGGGTTGGGAGAAAGAACAGAGACATTCACGCTGTTGCAACTCTGCATAGAGCAGTGCAGCCTCCCTGACAGGCTGACTGCACGCTGTGTCTACAAGCACTGGGACGGTCATGATAAAATCCAGTGGCTGGGAAGCAGATCCAGACTGTGAGGCAGCATCCATTCTAGCCGTTACAAAAAAGGCCGGGCTACTTTTGGGCTACTTTCAGGCCAGGCAGATAAAATTCAGATGATGCGGCCTTTACACAAATTTCCAACCATTGTGAAATTGTTCTTTGGAAAAGAAAAAAGAACTTCTTTGTAAAGGTAGAGTCCCTCCCATACACAGAGATAGTCTTCAAATCAGGAGACTTTTTGCTTGCAAATATGTGACAAATCAATGTGCATTTCTGTGCGACACAAGTTCACAGACCGGTTATTTTGATTGACTCAGAGCTGGTTTCTGCCTCCCGTTATCAGCAAAGCATACTGCTCTGGGGACTGCATACAAATTACTGAAACTATTTTGGTGGGGAGAAGAGGGTGATGAAGAAGAAACATATATGTGTTACATCAGCCACTAGTCAACTATTTCTATGTATTTTTAAGCCAGCTTCTCGCTTGTTGAATAACTGAGTTAAACTCGTGTGAAAAAAGTAAGTTAGCAGATTTCCTCTCCGCAAAATGTTTCATATTCAATTGGTTGGATAATTTAGTGAGCAGACGTTATTGTCAGCTTCTTTATGTTGTTCGTCTAGAACAGCAGGTGCCTCACTGAGCTGCAACTTGGCATCAAGGAAAATCTGCCTCTGTGTCAGGGCAGCCAGGATAGGCTGGACTAATAAGGATAAGGGCTAATGGGTATTCCAGTAAAAATAGCTATCTTCAGCCCTACTCAAAGAGAAATATTCTAGCGTTTTAGCATCCTTTTGGATGCTTTTAAGGAAGGCTCTTCTCAGTGCTCCTGCATTTCATCAGCTCTCCCTCTCATGGAAACTCTAAATCACGCATTTAAAAATAGACTATCAGATTATCTGGGTAAATCATAAAGCTCAGCTTATCTCCCTCTTCCCCTTCAAAATACACAATTTATTTTGTCCACCATCTCAGCAGCGTGAAGCCATGAATAATCCTGTTTGTCTCAGTAACCCCACTCTTTTGACTGTCCCTGTGTATCTCCATTATGTGCACGTATGTCACACTGGGTTGTGTGTGTCTGTGCGAGCATGTAAGGAGGAAGAAGGAATTCACAGTTCTGGGCACAAAGGTGTACAATTCTGCTTACGGCAGTGTTTATGCCCATGCCAATTGTGTGCGTCCTAGCATCACAACACAGCCTTACATAGCCATGGAGAATAATACCAGGATTCAGCAGAAGTAATGTACTAAGTACTTCAATTATGCATTAAATTGTTGTTTAACACCAATCTAGACCCCAGAACCCGTGTGCTTCCCCTGCGGGCAGACATAATCAATGCAATACGAGGGAGGACACAAAATTTTTTCAGTTTCTCTTTGCCAGTGTTTCAAAGGCACCACAGAACGGAGCCTTTAAGCAGCAAATCCCGACTCCCAGCCCCAGCGTTTCCCACACGCGCATCTCCTCATCCTCCTCCCCTACCAGTGCGGCCCATCAGGCCACGGGAGCCGGAGAAAGCCCTGCAGGGCTATAAATAGCTACTCGGGGGAGGGGGGAGAGTGCAGCAGCACGTTTCCAAAGATGCTTGCTGCAGAGGGAGGTTTTGCTGGATTAATTCAGAGGGGAAAGGGAACGGCTAGGAAGTTCATTGACATAGCAGGTAACGTCTGTGGAGAGGGGGCAGCAGCTGCCCCGGGGAAACTGGAGGGGCAATGCCTCGCTCCCTGCGAGAACAGCGAGGTGGGTTTCCCCCTTTGAGTGTCCCACCTATTTCAGATCGTTTCTGCGGAGCCCCCCTGAGATGGGCTGTGTCCACGGCTGAGAGAGACAGCGAGGATACGAATCAACTGGATCGAAGTGTTACTAGCACAGGCAGCTTATTGTCTATGCCAAGTTTGTAACTGAGTCAAGCGGTGTTATTTATACGCATTGGATTTGCACCGGCTGTGCATGCGGTGCCCCTGAACCTGCCCCAGCGTGGAAGCGCTAGTGCTGGCTCCCCTACCCTCTCCCCGGTTCTCCTTCGAGAGACAAAGCCGAGAGGTCCCGTCTCCCAGG
>NW_009190940.1:0-4231 GCF_000690835.1 Fulmarus glacialis | reverse complement strand
TTTTTTTTTTTTTGAAAAACCGATGTTTCATTTCAAAGAAATCTACTTTCTCTTCAGAGAATGCTCATATTTTTATGCATTTGTCAACTTGCTGTTAAAATTAATATATTGTGACTATATTGTAGTCCTGCTCAGCAGCTGTTTCTAGTGTCTTGGGGAATTGGTCCTGTATATAATAACACATTGTTAGAGATAGCGGATATGTCAAAATGGTCCTTGGCTGTTTTAGTTTGTACTCTTCCTTATTTGTTTATCACTGAGTCGTATCCTAAAAGTGCATAATGAGTACGCGAGCCACCTGCATAAGAAGACATAAAAATTATTTTGTATTTTCCTTTCAGCTCACCTAACCTTTATCAAGAATAACAGTAGTAAAAAAAAAAAAAAAAAAAGTAGTTTTCCCAGAAGAAAGCATTTGTGTCAAATTGCCTGAGCAAATAAGGGAGTAGACGGAAGTTGCTTGCACAATCTGTTTCTGGGCTTCCTGAGTTGAATGCGATTGCCACAGTGTATTCTCAGGCCGTGAAAAGATTTAAAACTGGAACAGATAATTGCAGAGGCCAGTTATGGGCTTTATTAAGGTTGCATTGCAGCTTCAAGAATTAAAGGTGCTATATAATTTAATGTACGAGACTGTGAAATGTATGAAGACTTGAAAGTATTAAAGCCTTTCGTCTGCACTGCATTCTTGGAGACTACCAAAGGCATAAAAATCTGATATAATGCCAAAAAGTGGAGTCCAGACGCTGTTTGTTATTGATGGACATAAAGGTGTTAAGCAAAAAATCTCTTGCTTTTGTTCTGTTCCACAGGTGAAATTGCAAAAGGTAAGAAGGAGAGAAAGAAAAGAGGAAGGGCAGATTTTGATGCATCTGACAATACCAGATGTTCTTAATGGCTCGCTCTTTCCATCTTCATGGAAACTGCAGACTTCATAGGTCATAAATAGAAAAGAAAGAATAGGGAGAAGGGGAGGCTGATACCTAATGGTTGATATTCTGCTGTTCAGTTAATGCTTATTCTTCTTTGCTTACACTCAAGTAGGGATGTACCATACTGTTTCTGTCCATATAGCAAGGCATTCTGTAACCAGAAAATTTGGCACAACAGGTATACATTTTGTTCCTGAAGTTTGCAGTCTGTCTGACTATAAAAGTGTCCAGTAGGTTTCTGAAATTAATCTTAGTTTATTTACATTCACTGGTGTTTCTTGTTTAGGAGATTGACTGGCTTCAAGAGAACTTCATTGTTGTATTTTTTTCGTCAGATATGAGAGAATTTAAAATCTAATGGCTTACACATAGTAGATAATAGGAAGTTAGTTAACTCAGCAATCAGAAAATGAATTTAAAACATTAACTCTTTCCACTGTATCTTTGTTTATCTTTTTGCCCTATTAGTTAACATAACATAAATATTTATAGGTAGAAACATATACATAATATAAGTGCATGCGTGATATATCTGCATCTCTCTCTCTCTCTCTCTGTACTTCTCAAATTATACAGTTATTGGCAGTTTAAACATACCCAAAAACAATTCCTGTGTGACTATAGTCTCACACTGGACATTTTTTTTTTTTTTCCTAATTCTCTTACCAGCAGAAATGGAATCAGTTTTATAATTCAGTGAAATAGAAGCCTCAATATAAATATAAATATTGTGTTGGCATGCCCTAATGACATATAGTTGAAAAATAAAGGTTAATGCTTCCAAAACAAAAAAAGGATTGGGGGGCAAGAGTGATGGAAAAAGGCTATCATCTTCTCCCTTACTTTCCCCCCGCTTTGAATTGTTTACAATCAATAAGCCTAAACTAAGGAAGCCTCAGGAATACTAGTATTCACAAATCCTTAGTGACATTTGAAAGAGAATGCAAGCTGCATTACAAACCAAGATGCATCAAATTGCAAAGAAGGATGTAATCAGTAGCATGTTTGAGAAATATAGGCTAAAAGAAGGCTAGGTTTTTCATAGATTTTCATGGTTTTTTGTATAGAGGGTAAAAATCGAATTAAGTAAAAGGTGTAAATTGGGTGATGATTAATAATTGCATTATTCTTGATCATAATATAGCAATTTAGTTTGTGGAAAAAAACTCTAAATGTGTTTATATGTATAGAACTGAAAGTTGTTTTGGAAATACAGTGTGTAATTGTGAACTTAGAATTATTTGCAAGAATTGGTAATATGAGTAATGAAATAAAAATGAGTCACAACTCCAGAAATAAGTGCTTTGATGCCCTTGTGGAAGAGGCTACCAAAATGAATAACAAAATATAAACTTTAAAAATCAAAAGCTAACTTTAGCATTTTCTGAGTTACACTAAAAATGGGAGTAATTGAAAATCTGCATTCTTTATTTACAAAGATTACATCATGACGAAATTTTGCATTGTCCTTGCATAATAACTTTCTTAATCATAATATTAAACAAGATGAAAAACTGAAGAGAAATTGTTGAAGAGCTCAACATTCTCTCAAATCTTAGTGATTTTTTGATAGTGTTAATGATTTAGAGTAGTTACAAGTCAGAGAACTAATCTGTCTGACCACTCTAGAAACTCACCCATGCACTGACAATTTTCCATTAGAATTCCCATTTGAGTGGAATAAGTTACAAAATAAATAGAACAAAAAAATGGCTATCATGTTGGTTTTTTTAGTAAGAAACTGGCTCTGAATTATTTTAGTTTCTCTCTTAAAAATATTTTACACTATTGTGCAAGCATCCTACAAAAGTCTAAATTATTTAACTGTCTTAAATTCCCTATGTATAGACTTTCAGATCCTTTAAGTAAGACATTAGATGAGATCCATTGACTGACATTATTCAGCAGATTATTGTGTAATTTTTATTAGAGTCTTTTTTTCATTACTTTGCTTTGGAATGATCTGGTTGATGGGTCTATAATTACTTTTTCAGATGTTAGTGTTCTACAGTCCCACGGAACTTTCCAGTATCCCAATATGTATTGAAAAGCAATATTAACTGTAAGGAGAACTCCTTAACCACTTCTTTTAAATGTCCTTATTGTGAGTTATCCAGAAATGATGATGTTGAAACAGCCACTACAAAACAACTTCCTGAAAAGCAATATTTTAGAAAATATACTACCGCTATCATTATTATGGTTTGACTACACTACCTATTTTTCCCCATGATAATTTTATGAACACTTCTGTGTGATTATTGATGGTTCTATGACAGTGAGTAACCATTCCATATTTTTTTAGGATTCATTAAGTTATTTTTAATTAAATTAAATTGCTCTGGTATGGAATAAAACTGCATAAAATGTAATTAAACTGAGGTATACGCTATTGTTTTCTATGAATGTTACTACAGTTTTGTGGATTAACCCTGGCAGGCAGCTAAGCCCCACACAGCCACTTGCTCATTCCCCCTGCAGTGGGATGGGGGAGAGAAGTGGAAGGACAAAGGTGAGAAAACTTGTGGGTTGAGATAAAGACAGTTTAATAGGGAAAGCAAAAGCCGTGCATGCAAGTGAAGCAAAACAAGGAATTCATTCACTACTTCCCATCAGCCATCTCCAGGAAAGCAGGGCTCCATCACATGTAACGGTTACTTGAGAAGACAAATGCCATAACTCTGAATGTCCCTCCCTTCCTCCTTCTTCCCCCAGCTTTGTAGGCTGAGCATGACGTCATATGGGGTGGGATATCCCTTTGGTCAGTTGGGGTCAGCTGTCCCAGCTGTGTCCCTCCCAACTTTTTGTGCAGCCCTAGCCTACTTGCTGGTGGGGTGGTGTGAGAAGCAGAAAAGGCCTTGATGCTGTGTAAGCACTGCTGTGTAAGCAATAATGAAGACATCCCTGTGTTATCAACACTGTTTTCATCACAAATCCAAAACATAGCCCCATACTAGCTTCTATGAAGAAAGTTAACTCCATCTCAGCCAGAACCAGTACATACAGTCATAACCAAAAAATACTAATAGAAATTATGAGCAATATTTAAATATTTCATCTCCCTTTAAGATAAAAGGTAAAGATGTGGATGTGGCTAATAGTGTGATTTGGTGAAATCTCATCACTGTAAGCTGTGCTTCATAGCTGGCTGTTGTCAGCCATCTTGATTGGACTCCAAGGACCTTCTCTTTGACTCTGGGAAGGACATATTGTTCTGCTTCTACTACATATTGTGCTGTTACTTCGTGTAGAATCATACAATAGTTTGGATTGGAAAGGGACCTTTAAAGGTCATCTAG
>NW_009190939.1:77085-90661 GCF_000690835.1 Fulmarus glacialis | reverse complement strand
ATGATTCTATGGGCTCTTTCTGCTCACTAATCGGGCCAAAAGTAGCAGCTGCTGGGGGTGTAATCCAGCACAGCCATGTTTGCGGGTTGGTTTTGGAGTCTGGCCTGTGAATATCTTCTGTAACTAATGGCTGTATCAATGTTCTAGATCAAAACATGAAAGGACTTTTAGCCACTGATTCCAAATTGCTTGTTAGCTGATACAGGATAAGAGGTTTTTAAGATTGATCCCTTTTCTGCAGTGCTACCAGCTGTAGTTTTCATCTTTCATTTGAGTAGATTTCAAATTACTTCTGTTTGTGTGTGTGTATGTGCATGTTTTCATGCATATAAAAGTTTTTTGGTTGTAGAGACAGATTTGTTGTGAGAGCCATTCTGGACAGGTAGTATGTTTTGAACTCCTGTGTATAGATTTGTTAGGTTTTGGTGGGGGGTTGGTGGGGGATGGTATTCAGAAAAGCATTTTTGCAGAAAATGTAAGGAACTTTTAAAATCTTGAATAAAATATAATGGCATAAAAATCCTTTTGTTCATGTAAATTATGCAAGAGCTATGTCATTATCTCTACTGCCATTTTCTTTGTTCTGTTAAAAATATTCCTTTCCCATGCACCCGCATTGAAGCATCAGTTGTATAGTAAATTGAATAGGCTTAAAGTGCTGATCAGTGTGCAGAGGACCACATGTCTATATGCTGTGGCTGTGAGGTAAAGACACTGAAGTCTTGCGTGACTTAAGTAGGGCTGCTCTTCCTGCTGCCTCCAGGAAGTCTCAGCGATGGGCAGCGTAGAAAGTAGCATCCCCATTCTGCTGCACTGACGATTAGCATTCGAATGCAGTGTGACAGCTACAACCTTTTAGGGGGTAAAACTTTAAATTATAAATAAATACCTATATAATATTAAATATGTACATAACCTTGATGTCCAAAATCAGATAGTCCCAGTTGACTGTAATGATATTTTTACTTTCTCCTGTTGCTGTGGTATGCAGTTCTCTGCCTTTTGGGAATCGAGTTCTCTCTCTTTGTAGTTTACAGTTCAGTCCATGTTTGTATGTTGTCTCTGTACTTCAGGAAGGAGTATTTTAATTAATTGCATTTGCCAATGTAATAAAATCTTCCTGTTGGGGAAACGGCCCAGCAGCCGGCTTTGGTGTTCTGTCAGAGACCACGTTCGTGCTGTCATGTGGATGTAGCCCTCGATTGTCGTGCAGACCCAGGACCACCTCCTGGCTGGCAAAAGCACAGAAACAACTGCCAGCGTGATGGGAAGGAAACACAAGGAAATACCGTAACTAGAGTCTTAAACCTAGTAAGGCTCTATCTAAAGGCATGCAGAAGAAATTTGCATTACCAGCAGAAGGAGCAAATCTCATGTGAACACTTTGGGTTTCTAGTTTTCTAAAAGGATCTAGATGAAAGGTTGCACAGTGCATTTTCAAGGCCTCCAGGCAATTACTTAGATATCAGAGTAAAGCTTATAATTGGGGTATGGGGAGGATGAAAGGACACAGTTAGGAACAAATTCAATTTATAACATGAAATAATTGCATAATAATCCTTTTGCATGAAATTAAATAGTAATAAATGTAGTCAAGCCATGCGTTATCTGTATATCCATGCTTTTGATTGTAATGTCATTTTTCTGTTGCCACATATTTACCAGTTCTCTTGCTAAGGATGAGTTTTGAATAACTAATTGTGTTTATATAGCTTTCTCTATAAGAAGATGCAAATTTGTCATCTGATGTTTGTAACTTGCCAGAAGGCTCCTTTTCCTTTAGGGAATATTTTACTTTGATTCCTCATCATATCAAAACCATTGCAAACAGCTAAGCACAAGGTGTCCTTGGAAAATCAGATTTTTTGGTAACAGTTTTCCCCCACAAAGCTAGGCAACGTGAAGAGATTTTTTTTTAAAAATGGTAGTGGATTTCAGCACTAAAGTTTGATCTTGGTAAGTCCCTTAGCAAAACTTGTATCAGTATGTATTTTGGGAAACTTTTTTGGACTCTACTCTTAAACTCTGCTTCTCTTTTTTGGAAGTTATGAGCTCTGTAACCCTTCATATGATGGTTGAGTTGATACAGAGAATGAGAAACTATCTCATGCATAAAGTTGGTCCTGTCAAAACACATGCAACAACAACACATGGAGAAAATGTCTTGAAGTTTAAGTTATTGTTGCCCCTCTGTAAAACTGGGCAAGCCAGGTGTCCGCTTTATTAATTTGGTTTCTGTATGAGTACTCAGCAGAATTATTTTTTGATAAAAATCATTGTCATTGATACTGAGCTGAACTGTTAGGTGAGATCTGGACACTTGTTTGTCAAAACTGATCTGCACTAAATGCACAAAAGTCCTTTTTGTGGAAGTGAAATTGAACTTGTCATGAGTAATCGGGCAATCGCTTCCCTGCCCTGTATGCTCAAGCACAGGGGCTGCACGCTCTATAGCCCTCTGCCCCAGAAATGGACTTCACTGAATCTTTGCTGAGTGCAAAGCATTTTGTAGAAAACTCTCTTCTGAAGAAGAACTGAAATTGGTTTTCCTCTGATTTCCTCAAACATTTTCAGCCTTAATTTCCAAACACTTGAGTGTGTCAACAGTAAAGACTTATTTTGCAAATGACAGTGACATGATGATGATGTAGGAGGAAGCTCCCTGCATACAAGAAAAGGCTATCCCTGTTAGCTGTACTCAGTACACTGTTCAGAAATTTTTCCATATACTTGCAGCTCTGTGCTGGATTAGTTATACACACACAGGCACACACACCCCTACCTACTAATACGTAAGTTCAGGCAGCCCTCAAAGTTGAACTTAGAAACCTTATTGTTTTGAGTGAGAACTAAAGCTGGCAGTCCAGCTTCTGAAATCTATGGGTGGACTACGCTAAAGTCTGCTTATTTAAATGCTTTTCTGATGAGATGAAAATCAGTAAAGATGTTTGTTTTGGAGGGGTGGGAACTGGCTAGTATGTTTTAACAAGCCGGAGCTTTACAATTTTTTTTTTTTTTTTTTTTTAAAATCGTGGTTTGATATAATCTTAAATGATTGCCTTGGACTTGATTGGCATTCAGCTACAAGTGCCAGAAGAAAGAAGATCTTGGCTTGGTTGAATTCAGGGGGCTGTGAGGATTGAGGGAGCTTATTAAGAGATTTCCACTCTGACTGTGATCTTCTCACTGTATGGACAGTCCTACTGTGGGTAGGGACTCCAAGAACATCAGATTTAAATTAAAGAAAGATTTACTTTGCATTCGTCACGGTGGTTCTTCAGATGCTGCACAACAGTGCATCATGCATCCAGACTGAATGACATATTAATGTGTCACACTGTTCAATGTACATTAGACAAGTAGATCTTGGTTACATAGTGTTAGGTTGAATTACAGCAGGGACTTATTCAGCAAGGTTGCTTTCTGCTCATGCTTTCTGTTAATGACATTAAACACCATTTGGTCTTAGCTGGGTGCATCTGGATTAACGTCAATGCATTCTCGTGTTATAGGAGCAGCTTACTGCCAGTTCATGGACATGTTGTTCCCAGGGTGCATTAGCTTGAAGAAAGTAAAGTTTCAAGCAAAGCTGGAGCATGAATACATTCACAACTTCAAACTTCTGCAAGCATCATTTAAAAGAATGAATGTGGATAAGGTAGGCATTTTGTATTTGTTTTTTCAGTCAAGTTTCAAAAGTTGTATAAACTGGGTGAAGTCAATAAATAGGGGAAATAAACTTCAAAATACTTCAAGTCCACTTTTTCAACTTTTGGACTGAGAACTGGAGTACAAGTATGTGAAGACGTTCTTCTTGACCTTTCATTATCTGAAAAGGTATTTAGGCATGAAGGAAAAATTTGGCATGCTCTGTTTAGGTACAAAGTGAAAATTGAGTCCATGTGTCCGCTGAGGAATTGTACAGCCTAACTCATTATATCTTAATACCAGAGACCCTTTTGATAAAATACCATGTGTTGGAAATTCCTTACCACCAGTGAACCTTAATTTTAGATACAGTAAAATTACTGGTGACCTGAATTTCCAACCAAATAACTTGGAAATATGCTGTTCTTATAAGTATTCCATGTTTCTTGTCCAAAATGGGCTTTAAGGAATTTAAAGTATTCAAGAGCTGGAATAATTTATCAATTATTTGGTAGGTTGGCCAGCACATGTGATCTTGTAAAG
Source organism: Fulmarus glacialis (assembly GCF_000690835.1). Taxonomy (NCBI): domain Eukaryota; kingdom Metazoa; phylum Chordata; class Aves; order Procellariiformes; family Procellariidae; genus Fulmarus; species Fulmarus glacialis. The sequence continues at coordinate 86,470 of NW_009190939.1, read as the reverse complement.
TTAAGAATGGAGGGCTCTTAGAAAATGGCTTGTTCAGCCATAAGGTACTAGTTTATACTTGAATGTGTGAGTTTGACAGGCTCACCAATATCAACTACTGTGTTGATAAAAATGAATAATGAAAGTTATGTTGTCATACTTTTAGTTTTACAGAGATGTACTACCTGTATATCCTTTTAAGGTTCTGCTCTGACTTTTAGTATTGCCTTATTCTGAAATTTAAACAGTCTTAAGAGAGAGTCCTGTAAGACTTTTTTAAAGCAGTGGAAAACCCTCATTATTTCCTGAAATGTTGTAGATGCTTCTATTTATGGTGTAACTTGTTAGTGAAACATTGGAAAGCCTGATAAAGTTAACATTGTCAATTTTTCTGTAGGGAGCAAACTTGCTATACTTTCTCAATCAGAATTAAGATAAAAAAGGAACAACCTGAAAGGACATGCAAAATGCTACATTAATCCTTGTAGGAGTATCATAGACTTAAAAAATGCTGCACAGTTGGCTTAACCTTGAAGAAGAAATGAAAATTGCAATGGGTTTTGGTACCCTTTTTCTAGCTGAAAATTGAATGCATTCAGGAGGCATTAAGATCCATTTAACTTGGCTCTTTCATCAGCTGCGTGAATTAAGCAAGGCAGGGCAGCCCTCCTTCTGCAGCGTTCCCTTCGTAGTCCCTGTCTGCCCACAGCGTCTGGGAAAGTTGGGCCTCCTGCAGAGCAATGCTGAACCACCTCCTTACACTAATATTGGCCCAAGGCACCTTTTGAAGGCTTCATTTCTGTGAAAAATTTTGCAAGATATGGATACAGAGACATCCTCATAGCCTTTATTTTGTTTTAGTAAAACTTTATAGGCATTTTAGTCAACTTTTGCATGTCCACAAACTGTTCTATGTATAGCTATATATGGAATGGAAAAAAATTACAAGGTTGAAACCTCAGGGTTAGTTCAGATGATGAACATGTACTACCAAAATGTAGGTTGGTTTGAACTTCAGCATGTCTTGGAAAAGCTGCTGGGTTTTTTGTAGTTCAAACAGTAGGACAGAGAGCAAGAAACTCCCGTCTGGACCTTCTGAAGAATTGTTCATTTTTAGTATGCCCAACTGTAGCATGTCCATTAAAAACAGAAACCCCTAGTTAATTGAACAGCTTCATTCATCATGGCTGTCACTGCAATAAGAAAGGAGTAACTCTGTGGAAAAGCAGTTATAAAGGCTCACATACACCCACTGTATAGCCACTTCAAAGGCTGGGTCTTTGTTTTATTTCAGTTATATTTCTTATTAAAAGCACTTCCAAATCTACCATAATTTTCTTTCTTTTAGAAAGAAAACAATGGCAGAGGAATATATGCTGATATAGTTAGTGGATTTTTTTTTTCAAATAAGCGTGTATATGTAATTTTTATGTTTAAGAATGGCAATGATATATTATTGGAACCTTTATTCTACCTTTCAGGTAATTCCCGTGGAAAAACTGGTCAAAGGGCGCTTCCAAGACAACTTAGATTTCATTCAATGGTTTAAGAAGTTCTTTGATGCCAACTATGATGGGAAGGAATATGATCCTGTGGAAGCTCGACAAGGCCAAGATGCTCTTCCCCCACCAGATCCTGGTGAACAAATCTTCAACCTGCCCAAAAAGTCTCACCATGCAAACTCTCCGACTGCAGGTATTTTACATCTTCAAGAATTCCATTTCTGTCTCTGAAGATGATTACAAACTGTGATCCATTTTACGTAAATTCAGTTAAAAATTATTTCCTCATGTGGGTGGGCCATTCTTTTTGCCTTGTCATAGGCTTAGCATCTGAGACGACAGAAGTTAACTTCTTGTGGCGCGCTCTAGTTTGGCCCAGCCCTATCCGGCACAGGGTCTCCCGCACTGAACCCTTGATGTAAATGATGTGGATTCTAGTGATGTCTGATGGTGGAGCCAAAGGCATTTAACCTTCTTGTCGATGAATGTGGTGTGTGTAAGTGTATTCAAGAGCATTAAATGAACTGTTTCTCTCTCACACCTCCACCCTTACAGGAAATTGCTAGCACAGGCTGATTTCTTTTTTATTAATTTTTATGGTGAGTGAAATGCTTCCAAATGTTAAGGGCTGACCAGAAGGAAAAAATGAATTGATTTGTGGTTTTATGTGTGCTTATTGTTCAGGTACACTAGTCGTCTTAAGTAAGCAACATACAAATATTGCTCTTTCTCAAAGATACCTCTGTCTTCTAACTTTTTATTTTGTGTTTATACTGGGTTTTGCTAGGATAGAATTAATTTTCTTCATAGGACATTGTATGGTGCTATGTTTTGGATTTGTGCTGGAAACAGTGTTGATAACACAGGGATGTTTTAGTTACTGCTGAGCAGTGCTTACACACAGTCAAGGCCTTTTCTGCTTCTCACCCCACCCCACCAGCGAGTAGGCTGGGGGTGCACAAGAAGCTGGGAGGGGACACAGCTGGGACAGATGACCCCAGCTGATCAAAGGGATATTCCATACCATATGACGTCATGCTCAGCAATAAAACTAGCGGGAAGAAGAAGGAAGGAGGGGGAAGTTTGGAGTGATGGCGTTTTGTCTTCCCAAGTAACCGTTATGTGTGATGGAGCCCTGCTTTCCTGGAGATGGCTGAACACCTGCCTGCCAATGGGAAGTAGTGAATGAATTCCTTGTTTTGCTTTGCTTGTGTGCGCGGCTTTTGCTTCACATATTAAACTGTCTTTATCTCAACCCGTGAGTTTTCTCACTTTTGCCCTTCTGATTCTCTCCCCCATCCCACCGGGGTGGGGAGTGAGCAAGCGGCTGCCTGGGGCTCAGATGCCGGATGGGGTTAAACTATGACAGTGTTTCTGAAACAGGCCAAAGGACTAAGCCTGATCTTTGGTGTTTATGTAATACAGGCATGACTGGTCTCTAAGCAGATGCCATTTTTTGATAATTGAGAGTTAAGTGAACAGGAGAGCATCTAACATTTTTTAAAAAAATAATCACTAGACGAGTGTTACTGGGGTTGGTTGCCTGTACGTGTATAGGTTTGTGCATACAGAAACACACATGCACACACACTTAATTCCTTTATTGTTCTGTCCTGAGTTTACTTTATTTATGCTAACCCAGTCCTCAAATAACGATTAATTTTCAGTTGGCTTAATTCTGTGACCTGTCTCCTCATGGGCTCAGGTATGCACCAGTGCTGGCAAAGGGAAGGGGCAGGTATGAGGCACCCTCTGTTTTAGGCTGGCTTACGCTCTGGAATCATACCCAGATTTCAGTGTTCTGCTCTGATCACTTCTGACATCCAAGTGGAGCATACTTCAGCTCATTAGTGCTTCCAGGAAACTAAGCACCTAATAGCAGGCCAGTGCTGCTCTGGGCTTTTGAAGCTTATTTACATCTTTGTTTTGCACCATCTTGTGTCTAAACTTTTGAATTTCAGGGCCTGGTACAGTATAATTTCCCATGTGATGTCTTGCACTCCCTTTGAAAACAAAAAAACCCAAGTGCTAATGTCATGGTGTTATCCAATTGAGAAATTGGAAAAGACACTTTTCTTAAATACAGACTTTAGCATGCTTGTTAATTCTTCTTGCAGACAGTCTGTTTGTACCAAAGTCACAAATGTGTCATCCAAATTATAATTGTGGAGGTGACAATCCTAGAGAGACAGAATAGCTACTGGAGTGGAACCAGCCAGCTGATATGGAGGATAATGCAGTGATCTCGTGTCGTGTTGCTGGTTGTATAAAGCACGTGTCCCGTGCCTCCTCAGCCCTTGTATGGAATAGGACAACTAAGATATAATGTAATGATCTTTGATAAGATTCTGTGACTGTGGAAGTTAGCTTTTTCATGGAAAGCATCCTTCATTATTAGCTTAAATATTGTCCAGAAGTATGACAGGAAGGACACTAGTTTAATTTTTGTTGAGCTGGGGAGGGGTGGATGTAGATATTACATGATGCTAGGTGAAATGAGAGTTGTAGCTTGTATTGCTGCCTGCGTTTTAAAACAGGATTATTTCATTTAGGTATCAGTCATGCTTAGGTTTATTCAATTTCTGGGTGAGCACGTTTTCGTGTCACAGATGTATTGTGCCTTTGTGTCTCACCTCACCACATCATGTAGCCTGATTGCTTGAAAGGATGGGAGCCCTTACTGGGTGCCTGTTGATAGAAGACCCTCTGGGAGGAGTGCCATATGCATCTGCAAGCTTGTGTGTGCCTCATCTCCTGCTGTTTGGGAGTAAATTGGGATGATGTGGAAGCAAGTCCTGGGCAGTTGGGAAATTACTATGAAAGATGTGCTTCTGTACCTCTGTCGTGTGTGTGTGTGTCTGTGCATGCTCATGCACACTTAAATGGGAATGAAGGAGTATTCATTACAGTTGTTATAGGAACCCTAATGTAACCATGTGAGTAAAACAAGCTTAGCTATTTATACTAAAAACGCAAAAAAGATAACGCCTCATGAGTTCTCCTGCGGCAGGTTAAGAATTCCCTACCCCATCTGGACTTTTGTCTTCCTTGATGATAGAAGCACAGAGAGGGGATATGTGCCCGTGAGTAAGTGCAACATCAAGTGGCATAGTTTAAACTCCTATCTATAACTTTTATGTTGATTATTTTGTTATTTTACGTTCTTGGGTCTTTGGTGAAATGGGCACGGCTTTACTTCCACTGACTTTGTTGTGGGAGCAGTAAACATTGTGGGCTGCTTGATGCAATAACCTCTTACACCAATGCAGCTAACATTTGCCAGCATCTGTAGCAGTTTGCCACAGTAGCTTGCCTCTTTTTTGTACATTTTCTTTTTTTAATGTCACTTTTAATTTGTGTGATTTGCTCTACATTAACACTGAACCTTTGAAATTTTAGCTTTGTCTTGTTTCAGTTCATTAATGACACAAAAAGAAGCAATAATGAGAGAAAATAAAGAACCCAGAAGATCTTTTAACATAATCCAAAAGTTTTTAAACAGTGTGCAGTGGACATACGTAAATGTATGCAATTATTGTTTGGTGTCAGGAGCAAGTAGACATATGGGTACTCATTCACATTATATTTTTTGTTTTGACAGACCTTTAAATATGCCTATTCTAAATTGTTCAAATATATAAATTTCTAAAGAATAATTTATTTAGCTACTAGTAATTTCATGTGTGTTTCAGATGATTCCTGTTGTTCCACGGAATAACTTCCAGTGCCCTTTGCCAGAGTTTTGCTTTTGAGTGATTTAGGAGGTGCTGATCTCTTTAATTATTCATAACTACTTTATAATACTCTGTTCTAACTGTATTTTCAGAGGTAGATTAACATATGTCTTTCAGTTAACAAGAAAGGGGTCAAATCCCTAAAGCCTGCTCTGAAAGCTTACCCAAAAAGGTAGCTGCCATGAGTTAGAATTATTTTTGGTATTTTAATCTGACACTAAAGCTTGACAAGACCCATGGTATCAGGTAGCTGCTTTCCGTACCTATACATGGGTGTTTACCTGTATCTCAGCAAATGCTGAGTGTGGTCTTTATTTCATTTTTAAAAAGGCTTTTAAAACAAACCAAAACTTGAGAAATCTGAAAATGCACCAGGTTCTGTGTTAACCGGGAGCAGTCCAACAGCCATGGATGGCCCTACCCCGCCCAAAGGTGATCCGACTGAGGAGTCAGCACAGGTCAAGGATAATGCAGCTCGGAAATGGAAGCGTAAATAGCCCCCTACAACTAATCTGCTGTGCCACCCTCGCGTTGCCTCATCCCTTCCTTGAGAGACAGAGCCGATTTGTTGCCAAGCTGATGGCTGTACGGAGGGTGGATGGCTTTGGTAACACACGTAAAAGGCTTCTTCTAGAAATAGTAGGAGCAGCAAGGATTTGTCAGGTAAATGCAGCTCCCTGCTGGGGGAATGAGTATGTTTTCATCCTTCAAGGAGTGGAGCCAGCAGCACAGACCACCGCTGCAGGCTCTCTGCCAACAGCACCACAGCTGCTTTTAGATATAAAGCCATCTGCCAGCCCTGAGCCGCCTTTCGATCTCCTACAGCCTCCGCTCCTCTCTAATGCAGTGGTAAACAGCCTACAGATGTAGAGTCAAAATTATGGTAAGGGATTAAAATATTAGGGCACTGTTGTTTGTGCCAGTTCTAATGCTCCCTGTGGAAAACAGCAGAAAAAGCTTCATCAGATCAAATTGAAAACTGTGATGAGGTTGTCAGGATTTTAGCTTAGTATTCTTATGTAAGTATTCCTGCATGTCAGAGCAAATCTCCATGGAGCACTGTTTCGTGTATGGGTGTGGGGTGTCAAAAATACATGGGTAAAAGACAGCTTAATAAAATTAATTATTTACATGTAAGCTAAAAATGCGAGAGCTTCTTAGATCTGAAGGCTGTTAAACATTTTAGTTTGAAATATTCAGTGAGAGCAGGATGACTAAAGCAAAGCTGGAAAATACTGGAGGATCACATGAGGGCTAAAAATACTCACGCTATGACAGGGAAAATAACCAGGGCAGAATGAACTGTTTGTGCACAAATGCTTTATACATAATGTGCATGCCATCAAAGAGCCAATTGCATAAGAAAAATACCAATTTTCTTTAGGGAAAAGTATATCCTACTGTGGCAGATGTGCTGTAAATTAATTTTGAGGGATAAAAATACTCAACAAAACCAGTCTTTATTTTAGCAGCTGGTGGTATGATTAGGACTCCTGGGAGACTAGAGAACTCCTTCTAATGCTTTTTTTTCTTTGCTTTCCACAAAAACATGCCACCTTTTTCCCCAGGTGTCAGGCAGTTGATATTGGCGATGGCAACCTCCCGCTCGCAGTGGTGCAGTGCTCCAGCACAACGTGGCAGAGCTGGAGATGGGAAGAGCCGTGGGGTGACAAGCTGAAAATGCTGTTATGCCTAGCTCATACGAGGCCAAGGAATTGTACTAGCCGACGGGAACAGCATGTGCAGTGACAGTGCTGGCCTGGGAGGTAGAGAGGAAAGTGGCTCAGCCTTAATACAGACACACCCCCTCTGCCAGCATGTGGAGAGTTCAATTTTTAAACCACTGAGCCCGAGAATTTAGACCACAAGGCAATGCTGCTTGCGGTGCAGGAGCCAAGGCCTTTTTTCTAGAAGGAAGATTATGTTTGAAAAACAGTGGTGAAAATTGCTGTCTTAATTTTCAGTGTATTATGGGTGTGGTTTGAATGTCTCTGTTGCTCAAATTTTTGCATGATCTTTTGTATTTCAATACACATTTCTTCGCATATTTTCTTTCAGATTTTCCTTTTGAGACTGCTTTCTGCTTGTAGCTAAGCAGACAGTTGAATTTTAGAAAATGCAGATTTTTTTAAGAGCATTTCAGATTTTAAATTGTATTCTTCTGTTAAGCCTATGTGGAATGGTTTCATCCATTGAAGATGAATGCTTGCATGCTTGAAGATGTTTCTAAAGAAAATAGGGGTTTCAGCTGAGAACTATTAATAGTTGCCATTAAAGTGTTGGTTATTTTAAATCTAAAGAAAAGTCTTCATTTATGATGGGGAAAAGGCTGTGTTTAGTTCCCATATATCAAATCTCCTTCTGTTAAAGACAAACTGAGGGAGTCATGCCATCAACAAAACTTTTTCATCTGACAAGTAGACTCCATTGTATGTTCTTGCTTGGATTGCTCTGTTGAAACTTGTAAAAGGTGCTTCAGTTTCAAGTATTTGTACAAACTTCTCTTTACCAGCTGTCTGGCAGTGATGCTCAGCACAGAGCTCATCAGACTGTACTGTAGCCAGCAGCAGTGGAGGTATGGAGAGCTGAGAGGAGAGAGGGGTCCTGCCACCCAGGGGAAGTTAGTACCACAGAATGTTTGGGTGGCTGCACCACAGCACATTGGGGATGCTGAAAGTAGAGTCAGATTTTGTCTGAGGTTATTTCATTCCCATTAAGCATCATTTGTCATCACTTACGCCATTAAGCATCCCTAAATGGAGCAGTTTCTAGCATCCCAGTGTAGCTGCAACAATAAGCACGTGTGAGTATTAATTCATTTACTGTTCTCACTCATTTGTTTTAAGTGGGTGGAGACTTTTTCTTTAGCTCGTGAAGAAATTACTAGCTCTGTGGCCTCTTGGTGGGTTTGTTTTTTCTTCTGTGGCATGAGTCAGGAATATTCACTTTATGAAGTCCTTTAATTTGACTGAAGATAGACTGCTAGTGATTCCCAAATTCCACTGAAGCAGTGGTCGTGAGGGCTCAGCCAAGTCTCATGCTTGCTCAGGGCTTCCATTGCTCTCCACGCCATCGTCACGCACATCACGCACTGTATTCATGCATGTGTTTTCTTGGAATTTTACGTAAATATTTAACAGCATACTAATTACTCATATAGCTTTCAAGGAAGATTTCTCTCTTGTCTGCAAGACTGCGCTTGTGATGTAAAGTGACCTGGAATTTGCAGCCTGGCTTTGTTGTACCCAAAACCTGCACAGTGCCAACATCCACTGTTTTAAATTGCAGAAGTGTACATCTGTTTGTAAAACTTGTGTCTTTAGCAAAAAGAATAGTAAAGCTGAAACTGGGGGGGATATATTTAATTACGATGGACTGACTAATAATTGGTTCTGGAGCACCACAGATAGAAAATTGTAATGCATTTCAAAGCCGGTTCATATAACTTACTTCAGTACAAGAACAAAATAATTTGTCTTTCAGCTGTGAATTTATTTTTCCCGTCTCTGCTAGTGTTATATGGGCAGGTACAAAGAGTTACTGAGGTGCTAATTGAAGCACCTGCGATACTGTTTACAAAAAATTCTGATTGGACCCTGTATTGACCTAAAATCAGACCATGCTGTAACAGAAGTTCTCACACAGAAGGGTGGAGGTGGGAAGGCACCTCTGAGATCATCCAGTCCAACCCCTCTGCTCAAAGCACGGTCACCTAGAGCCGGTTGCCCAGGACCATATTCAGTCGGGTTTTGAATATCTCCAAGGATGGAGACCCCCCCAACCTCCCTGGACAGCTTGTTCCAGTATTTGATCACCCTCAAAGTGAAGAAGTTTTTTCTTATGTTTAAATGGAATTTCTTATATTTCAGTTTGTGCCCATTGCCTCTTGTCCTTTGACTGGGAACCACTGAAAAAAGCCTGTCTCCATCATCTTTGCACCCTCCTTTCAGATATGGATAAGATCCCCCTGAAGCTTCTCTTCTGCAGGATGAACAGTCACAGCTCTCTCAGCCTTTCCTCTTATGTGAGGTGCTCCAGTCCCTCAATCATCTTCTTGGCCTTTTGTTGGACTCTCCAGTATGCCCATGTCTCTCTTGCACTGGGGAGCCCAGAACTGGACTCAGCACTCCAGATGGGCCTCACCAGTGCTGGGTAGAGGGGGAGGATCAC
>NW_009190939.1:51198-77054 GCF_000690835.1 Fulmarus glacialis | reverse complement strand
GCTCTTCCCAATGCAGCCCAGGAGGCTGTTGGCCTTCCTTGGTGTGACGGTGCGTTGCTTGCTCATGCTCAACTTGGTGTCCACCAGGACTCCCAAGTCCTTTTCTGCCACACTGCTTTCCGGACAGGTGTCCCTCAGCATGTTCTGGGGCATGGGGCTGTTCCTCTCCACGTGCAGGACTCTGCACTTCTTTTTGAACATTGACAGTAAGCTTGAAAAGGAATTGGTAACGGCTAACATTTACGGTGCTGATTACGATGCAATTCTCTCAGTGGTCACTGGAAAGAGCTGGCTGTCAGATATCTTGTATGTCAGATATTTGTATAAAACTTTGTGCTTTCTCAGAATATGTAAATGGGTTATATATAAGTATTTTTAAGATGTTAGACAGAATTTAAACTGCTTGGGTTATATAGCCCCTCTGAGGAGTGCATTAGGAGTTATTCCACACTTGCACTAATTGACTGCAAAGCCATTGTGGGGCTCAATAGCAAAGTCATTAAGTCTACCAAGATCTTTCATCTCCATTTAGATATCTGGCTGTCTCAAGTATTTTGCACTACTCTACCAACCAGCATCCTTCAGTTCTTTCATGAAATCAAGCTTCTGTTAGACACGGGAGGCTTACCTCTGAGCTGATTCTAAAACTGATGTTTCAGAATAAATGTGCAGGAAAGCTTTTTTTTTTTCCTCCAGGAAATTTTAAATTAGAAATCCCTAGGCGTTCTCTGTTACAATTAAGTTCTATCCAGCTGTCGCTGATACCATCTGAAATGCTTAGGTTATTTAGCTGTTTTTTATCTGCCTTACTGAAATTGGAATATCGTGTTCATTTAAGAGCTGATCCTGAGTAGCGGAGCAAAAGTTGATTTCTTTTGATTTGTCTGGACTTTGTAAAGCTTAGTAACACTTTGCTGTGGAAATTCAAAAGGCTTTGTTGTTTTCAAAGGAGGGCAAAATACAATGCGGTGTATTGGTGCTATCCAGCCCTCTCGGTCCGCAGGCGGTGGTGATGTGGGCTCGCTCAGCACGCTCTGGGAGGGTGCCTCAGCTGCAAATTAGAGCGAATACCTGGGGATTAAATGTTTGTGCCTGCTCTGTCCTTAACTCTCTCTGCAGGTTAAAAAGAGGTGCGTACTTAATGATTTGGCTTTCTGTGATCAGTAACCTGATCTACAAAGAACTAGCTCGCTTCACAGGGCTGTTGAGCATGAAAGGGAGCAATGTGCCGTGGCTGCACAAGGTGCCTTGCTTAGGTCTTGCACCATGACCCCCCAGGAGAAACGGTGAAGAGCTGATAGGCCAGGGGATGCTGCCCTAGGAAAGCTGAGCAGCTTCTCCTGTGCCTGCCTGTGTGCAGGTGCTTGCTGCCTAGGGAAAGTCCAGTGCTGCCTTCAAGTAGAAGGGTGTTTGGTAGAGGGGGGAGCTGCATCGACCAGCCAAGGCTTCACATCTGAAGGTCCATAGCTTGTTTTATAGCATTTACTTTTCAGTTGATATCCTGAACTGCTTCTTGCAGGTATACAATACAATAAGACATAAACATTGATACCTTTGTTTAGTATACATCTATATTATTTTAAAGTTTGTATGGGTAACTTTTGCAGTTGCATGTGATACAAGTATTCATTAAATAACTTCAGACCTAACTAGAATGCTATAGGCAAAGTGATTATTTCATGTGTGTTTATCTTCCGTATTTTGACACCAGTTTTCTTCTGTTTATCTGTTAATCCAAATGAAAATTATTTTCCTGGCTTTGAGAGCACCTTAACAATCCTCCTCTTAAGCAGCTGATTTTTAGTTAGTCAAAATGTGGACTGAACCTGGAAAATGTGTAATGAAGGCAGGGTGGTAAAGTTTATGAAATTACCTAAAGAAAGAAATAGCAGCAAAAGATCCTGGCATTTTTAATGTTTTCGCACAAATAATTTATTCTTTGCTGATCTAAGTATGATATGAAAAGAAGTTTAATTTCAGGCATGTACACAACATTGAATTTTCCCAACTTTAGCGAGTCTGTGTACTTATCGGAAATCTGCTAGAGGTGAGTTTGTGTATGTAATTATAAGGATTTAGACATGGAAGTTATTGGACTGGAGTCACCAATTTCTAAAAAAAAAAAAAAAATTACTTTTTTTTATCTGTCTCATTTTAAGGAGCATCGAAAAGGAGAGTGGACATCTTGCACAGAAATGTTTACACAATTCAACTGAATTATCAAGTTGTTTATGTTCTGTTGGCATTAGATGACCCAGTTAATACAGGGTTATCCTTAGAGGCAGGAGGAGATGCTTGTTACAGAGGGAGGCCTCTGACTAAATCAGAGAAGCCTAAGCTAGCTTGATTAAATAACGCATTGCTGCTCTCCTTTCGCATTGCTTTTTAGCTCCTCCAAAGGACCACTGTACACAGTTCTAGGTCGGTGAGACCATGTGAGCTCCATGGTTTGGTCATACAGGCAGTCTCACAAGTAGTCTTTCTCCCCCTCCTGCCTTTCCCTGCCTCCTTGTGACTTCTTCCTAAGAAGGCCTTTGTAAAACATTGGGTTTACAATGAATTGCTTTATTAAAGTGTTGTCTGACACTGGGGATACATTGTGGAAATGACAACTTAGAACAATTTGTAGTGTGCCATAAATCAAGTAATCTTATGGGAGGAGCGGCTGGGGAGCTGTGAGGTGGCTGCTGAGAAAGCTGGGGCAAATGCCTCGGGAATTGGTGATCCTCAGAAATTGGGATCTGGGTGCTTGCTGGATTCGGGCTTTCTCCCGTTCCCTGTGTGTCCCAGGCTTCAGAGCCAACAGCATTTGATGGTGGAGGATGGCCGTGGAGCCCGTGTCTAGACAACTATATTTTGCTCTTGGTAAGAAGACAATTATATTTTGCTCTTGGTAAGAAACAGTGATAAACGTGGGTGCTGCAGAGCTGGACTGCTGATTCACATGCCTGCTTAATAAATCAAGTAAAATAGGTCAGAGAGAGGGCTGGGTTGCTGTTGTGTTGTCTTAACCCAAGCAATTTTTGTACCACATGTATGTTCACTGCATCTGAAATGTATTCCTAGTCAGCGGGAATAAGGAAAAGGCTAAGAGTCGGAGTCCTGTGCTGGTGGGAGCCGAGGCAAGGTGGACTGCCGTGAGCCGGGCACTCGTGTACTGGGGCTGAGCATCTAAATCGAACAGCCAGCAACAAGGAGAGGAAAGATGGAGAGGCAGAGCAAGGTGCGAGGAGCTGGCTGTGAGGTTCATATGAAGGCACTGCAAACCCTTTCACACAAATGTTCCTCTGCTTGGGCATTTGTGTGCCATAGGCATTGTGAAAAAGAGTACCTGTGCGCACTCGTTACTTGCCATTTTTGCTGGTAAAGACGTTGCTCTGTATTCTGGCAGATTTGCGGTGCAAGTAATTAAAAACAAATAGCAAAATCTAAGCAGATCAAAACTCATCTCTTGGTCACTATGGCAACTGTGAGTTCACCGATGGATTTAATTCTGCATGCTGTGTCTGAATTTCAATGCCCTTGTCTCAGGGATGGTTTACATTTGAAAATGAAGAAAGCACAGAGGCAGTTTAGCTGAGTTTATTTCAAGTCTGTCTTTCTCCAGGGAAATTGAAGACAGATATGTACACTAAATATTGGGTTGGGGGAGTGGTCTGTTAACGGCATATTTTTTAAGCTGAAAGCTGCTGAGAGCTAAGGGAACTTTATATTCTTAGTTTGATGTTTATTTATTTTAGCGTCAGAGTTACTTCACTCTCAATAGCAAACTCAAAGTAAAACTGCTAGGAAATATGGTTTTTCCTTTCCCAAGGTACAGCAGCACTGGAACTTCCTCCTCTGTCACCTTGAAGTAAGAGAGAGAATGGCTGTCTGTAAAATGAATACTTTTTTTTCAGTACCGGGTTAATAAGAGTGTATTTATCATGGAGATAAATCTTGACTATTATTTATTTATTGTATTTTTCAGGTGCTGCTAAATCCAGTCCAGCTTCTAAACCAGGATCAACACCTTCTCGCCCATCTTCAGCAAAAAAAGCTGCACCAAGCAGCTCAGCATCCAAATCAGATAAAGATTTGGAAACTCAAGTCATACAGCTCAGTGAACAGGTAAATTTGCTGTAGGCATAAAATTAGATGCATTTATTGTCACAGGCAGGCATGAAATGTAATATTGCCCTCTGTTGAATGATGCTTTCCAGAATTATGAAGGGACAAAAGATTGAAATAGCTCAGCTGGGAAGGAAAAAAAAAAAGTGATTTATAGTTAAAAATAACATCTGACAGAGATGACTGGTGTTTGGCAGTATTTTTAAAAAGTGATCTTAGGAATGACAGGTAAGTCTTGCTGAAGTATGATAATTTTACTAGGTGTTAAAATGTATCTCTTATTTCACTTGGGTAGGAAAAATCCCCAAAGTGTCTTTGCTCTTGTGTATTACAAATTTGAAATAAATCATTTTAATGTGTTGTTGTGGAGAAAACAAGCCTGTTTGTAATACTGAGCTGTTAGAGATCAAGACTAGCTTTTTGTACTCTGTTTTCTGGAAGGAAGGCGTTAAGAAGGTAATAGACCTTTTTCATTTAAAAATGTGATCTACCTTTGTGAGAATACTTAGTTATGTTATAAATAATGTCCTGGAATATAATTAATAAAGCTTCAGAATTTCTTTAATGTTGGGAATGTAAGGGCTTAATTTTCTTTTATGCTATGGAGCTTTACACCACTCTGTCAAGAGTGTCTGCACTGGACATTAATAAATATCTGCATCTGGCTCAAGACTGTGCTGTCAGAACGGTGTAAATGCCACTATTATAAATAAGGCCTGATCCCTGTGTTTGTCGTGGATGAGGGAAAATGGAAATGAAAAAGCTCATATTTTAGAGTCTGAGCAGCCTGGCAGCTGCATTCAGGAAGAAGTTGTTATTCTGGATCAAGTATAATTTTCCACAATTAAGGGCATTTCAGTTTCAGACTTTCGTTGACCTGAACAACAAAGATTTCAGTTTGTTGGGGAACTGTTTGCAAATTCTTGGTTGCTGTTATGCACTTAAAGGTGGTGGATGGATAGCCACATCCCGAACATGGCACACTGCAGATTCAGGGTATAATTCTGAGCAGCAGAGAGCACAGCAGGGTCCACCAGCCTTCCGAATGGGCTCTTGGTTGTTGGTGTAACAGAAAAGCTTTTAAATGTTGCACAAGGAATGGACGTATACATTTTTCATGGAATCTTTTTTTTTAATCAATGTAAGAGTGGAATTCAAACTTCAAGTTAATGCAACTTAAACCATGACATTTGTACTCAGAAGTCAGAATATGTTCACTTCAGGAGGAAGAGTTGGTTGGGATCTGAGCAACATAAAAATATTTTATCTTTACTAAAATAGGCAGTCACTATCACATCCGCTGCTAATGTATTCCTAGCACGTTCCGTGTGTGAAAACCTTAAGCTTTATATACAAATAACCCTGAGGGAAAACTGATTATTTCCCCCATCACCAAAGAGGAGAAGAAATTTTGAGGATTTGGAAAGTTGGTGTTTTAACAGCTAGTTTTTAAGAGACCTCTTCTAGCTAGAATGGTCTGGAAGGCTTTTTTTTAATGCTGGCAACGTTTGGTATTTCATTTCCCACTAATGGTTACTTGTGCACCCAGGGCATATAACACAAGCCAAAAAACCTATGCTGCAAGCAGCTCTGAGCCAGGTTTTTCTGACCCCTAGTCTGAACATGCTGGAAGAGCCAAATTGCTCGGTTTTTACCACTCTCCAGCAACCAGGGAGATGAGGGCAGCAGCCACTCTTACCCCTTTGCTGTCTTGATTATGAGTAAGAAATGTTGAATGGTGTCTGTGGATATGAAATTCCTATGTGGCTGTAACAGACTTTTTTTTTTTTCAGCCCTTTCATGGATGGCAGCTAAGGGAGATTGAAACATCTGAACTTCCATGCAATTTGTAGTGGAAAAATTTAAGTAGTGGGGCTGTCCATACACTGTATTTTACCGCAGGGTTGCTTAATGAGCTATTTGCAATAATCGTAAGCCATCCATGACATTTGCTAGTTTAATGGCTCCCAACAATCTTAAAGTTTCTCTTAAAATGGTCTTAGCTATTGCCTTGGTCTGTGCTAGTAAATTAAACACTTCCAAGGAATGTCACTGTGCGCTGGAACTTGATTACCCATAGCATTAAAATGCTGAAGTGGTCCCTGCTGTGTTTTTGGTCTGTGCCAGCTAGTACTCTCTCAAAGAGTTTGAGTGCAGTTGAGGAGACAACACAGACCAGGGACCGTGGAGAAGGGACCTTTACATATGGCAAATGGTCCCAGGAACAGTTAACTGTGTACCATACGCATAGTTTCTGAAAACAGCACCGTCTTGGCTGTGTGTCTACAACGTGTACTTAATCTCCAACCTGGCTCTGCAGTTCTGTGAGTATTCATACTACCAATAAGTGCCATCAGAGAAAAGACCAGTTAGTAGGAACTGTTGCCTTTGCACCCATTAACTGGCTTGCAGAGGGGTACTTCTGGTCCAGAAGCAGAGCATGGGAGTTAACGTGCACTGTTCCTCATACAGGATTAGCCTTTTGGCATGTAAATAGAAGGAAAAAGTAGCATGTGGCTGTGCTAATTACCTGAAGAAAAATGAATTAATTTTGTCACAGACAAGTAGCTGATATGTAACTGAAGAAAAGCATATCTGGTTTGGTTATAATAGTATTTAGTGTATACTGTAGTTAATTAACTATGTGCATATATGCTTAGATTAATGATTCCGTTTCTTAAAATGGAGTGAATGTATAGAATGAAAGCAGGAGAATGCCTTCATAATAAATAGGTCAGAAGGGGAGACAGTCTGAGCTATTAGCTGCCAATGTTTCAGCTGAAGTTCGTTGTTCTCCCAGGCTCTAGCAAGCACAGAGCAAGAGATCTGGAAGCAGTTACGTTCTTGTCCTGTCTGGATGCAGGCGTTGCTCTCAAGGAATACGCTGCTACAAATCCAGAAGACACATCTTAAATGTGAGGTCTTCATCTGTAGACCAAAATATTGTGAACTCTTGTTGCATTTTGCTATTCCTACTTTCATGAATAAATAGTTAATTTTAAGGTTACTGGTCATTGTATCAATCAGATTCAAACTGTCAAGGGAAGACTTGGGTGTCACACTCAGGCTGCTGGTCAGAAAAGGGTTAGTATGTGAATGAGATGCTCTGAGATCCTGCCCTCGTAACAGGTCAGTTCTGCTGTCTGACACCTCTGAGAGTGCAATCAAAGGTCAGAAAAAGGCATCGCTAGCTCAGCAGTTATGGAAAAATTAACTGATAGGATTTAGCAGGCTGTCCAAGCATTGTTTGAACTCTGCTGGTAATTTTACTAGTGAAGGAAATAAATTAGCTTGCAATAGAACTGGCAACATAGAGCTTTCTATTAAATAGTATCAGTTCACTGAAATGTAATCTGATGCAATTTAATTCATTTAGCATATTTTATTTAGAAAATCATTTGTATAATTGCGGGCCTTAAAGTGTGGATGCTAGTTGGGCTGTAATTTGGATGTGATTGGGGTCAGTGTGTTTACTGTAGACAGCTTCATCTGTGATTATTTCTGTTGGTTGTTACACTGCTGTCCTCTGAATTTGAGAGCCACTTACACACGTTATCCTGATTGTGTATACCCCGTCGGACAGCAGTTTCTGTTATGCTCCCACGAAATTGTTCTTTTTTAAATATATATGTATGTGTGTATGTATAATATATGTATGTATAAAAATATATCGCAACATCTGTCATGATTTATATGAAGCCTAATCATTAACAGCTATGTTGCCCATAAATGATTTGCAGCCGTCCTAGTGGTGAAATTGAGACTGACAGTATAGCTTGAAGACTCTTGTGAACAAGGTTGCAAAGAGAAAGATACTTGGCACTTGCGAGAATTTGTTGATAGAAACAGCACATCAGAGCAGAAAGTCACGGCATCAGAGTGCCGAAACACAGATCTCTCACAGTATGGTAAGTGGGGAGGCAGAAAAGGAGAGGTGAAAAAACAACACAGCAGTATTCACATTTGCAACTAGAGGACCTTTTAATTGCCTAACTGGACCGTTTCCCTTTGTGAGCTTTTCTGCTTGATCTACGTATTTTTAGGCAAGTAGATGTTGTAGGTTTCCCAACAACTACACAGTAATCAAGGCAAAATAATGCAAGTACTGAGCTGAAATTTTTATTAATTACCATTACATGACACTTTTGGCAGCTTTGTTAGGAGACAAGTCTTAAGAAGCCCTGATTCCTGAACCTGCTGCTTTGGGTTTCAGTATAAAAGAGCACTGAGAAAATGGACCTTTAAGGATCAAGATTAAGATGCATCCAAGAGGCATAAGGGGGAGCCTGATTTACTATTCTCTAAGATTCAATCTAGCACTTGAAAAAAAAGAGGACTTGTTTTAAGCTATAAAATTGAATATAAGATTATTTAAGATTGTTTAGCATCATAATTTTAGACTGAGTTGTTTTGTCTGTAGTGCATCTAACAACTGATGCATCACGTCTTGGTTTATATGCAGGTACATTCATTAAAACTTGCACTTGAAGGCGTGGAGAAGGAAAGGGATTTCTACTTTGGCAAATTAAGGGAGATTGAACTTCTCTGCCAAGAACACGGGGGAGAGAATAATGACCTTGTCAATCGGCTAATGGAAGTCCTTTATGCTTCAGAAGAACACGTAAGTTCAAGCTTAATGTCTTTTATTTAGGCAAAACAGCTTAATTTTGTAAAAATTTATTGGCACAGTCACATCCTATATTTAGGTCAGCAGAACTGTAGCAGCTAGGATTTCCATGCCTTCTCCCCCAAAAAGGAAGTTTGCATTTGCACACAACAGGCTTTTCAGCTTGGGGAAGGGATTCAGGAGGCTGATTGCTTTTCGCTGCTTCGGTGTAGGTTTTCTGTTCTAGGTTTGCTGAAGTTGCTCTGAAAAGGGAGGGTGTATGTCACAATTTTTAATTGATTTCATATGGTTCTGAGCCTTAGTTTTGTTTTTTCGTCTTCCGCCTTTCTGCATAAAGTCTTTTACCCATGTTCTTTAACGTGTTGAAAATCACAGAAATTGACAGAGGTGCTGTTCAATGTCTACAGCTGTGAACCTTCTCTAGCCCATGTGGCAGTGTTGTAATATGTATGGTGCAGGTTGCCAAATACGTAATTATATCTGCAGAGATAATGCTCTTCAGAGTTCTTTTATCCTGTTGCTATAGGCAAAATTCTTCCTTGTGCAAATCCAATAATCCTCTGTGACCAAAATTTCAGAAATGTATTGTCTGCAAGATTAAGCAAGAATCTCATTGCGTCTTAGACTTAGTGCTGTAGACACTGAACAAAGCAAGAAGCTGCAAATGGGGCTGGTTAAATTCCTCAGATACATTCAGGGATAATGATTCAGTGGAGATTTCGCTGAACTACTCCCATTCATGCTAACTAAATCCCTGTATGCCCTGTACTGACGATTGACCCTTCAGTCTCCAGCGGACGATGGCTTTGGCTCCAGAGTGTATAAGCATCAACTTAAGCTCTCGGCAGCACTGTGGTACCGTAGGCTGTCTTATTAGCTGTTCCCAGAAAGCTGTTGCAGCAGTAGTCAGCCGACTTAAAATTTTGTATCAAAAGTAGTGCCAAAGCACTACTAACTCACATGCTTTTCTAAAAAAGACTAGTAGAGCATAAATGAAAGTTAGGTGCGAGATAGACACGAGCTTGCCACTGACAGGGGCCACTGCTCAGATGAGAAGTGACAGGGGAAGGAGGATTTGTTCAACAGTGCAGGGTGAGTGCTAGAGAGGAAAGGGAGAGGGAAACCATTATTTTCACAGGAATAAACAATAAGGCAAATTTCCCAGGCACGTGATAACAGGCTAAAAGAATTACATATATATAGTGGTCAGAGAAAATGTCTTCTGGATTCAAGAACAGTGATTTATTTATAAAGCAAAGCCAGAGAAGTCCCTCTTCTCCCCATACCCCTACCACATCTGTCTGTCTGTTGGCTTCAATAGCAAGTGATTCCCTGCCAAGGAATGCATCTGTTGCTTTTCTTCCTGCAGTTTTCCTTACTGGCAGAACACATTATAAAATGTTCTACTTCAGCCCACATCCCAGTGTTTTATCTGCTTCCTCCCTCCAAGCCTTTCTCTGTTGAAAGCATCATCCGTGCCTGCGCATGAACTACGTACGATGACTGTGCCTTTATCTAAAATGTGTTTGCAGTTGGAGGCTGGGTATTTTTTTGAGCGCTGCTACCCCAGAGAAGAATACGGAGGCCATTCCCCACGCACTTTTTTTGTACCTTTTAGTGGGAGACTTGATCTCCTCATCTTCCGGGGTGCACTTCCTCCTCAGCTTAGCAGATGGACTGTAATTTGCTGAGGAAAGACCCCAATGTATTGGCACTAAACCAAAGACTCTGGTTCCCTTGCTGATGCAGATCCTGCCTATTTTTTGTTTTCGGACTTTGCTGTCTCATTGCCCTGCTTTTCCCTTCAGTTCTGTTTTTCATCTCTCTGTTGAATTTGTCCCAAGTTAAATTCTGTATCTCGCAGCATTTTGCAGGTTAATCCCTCGGTAACAGCAATTTGGCTTTCCCAATCCCTAGACGGGAAATAGCCCCAATTCCCAAACCACAGGCAACTCCAGCGTTCCTAGTTTCTTACTAATGAGTTCATCATAAATCCAGCTTAGACTTTTTTTTTAATCTCTGTTTCAGTGTGTCTCAAGTATACAAAGGCAAAGTGGAAAAAAAGGATTACATTAATTTTCAGGATTTGTGACATTTATAAATGGTACTGTGGCCATGAGGCTTTTCTTCAGGAAGAGGGTGCGTGGTAATGCAGCTCTCACATACTGCACAAGTGATCCCTAACCAAAACCTTATGCTTGGATATTGTGACTAACTTAAATTTGTTTTCATACTTCCAATAACTGTTCGATACCAATCTCGAACTCTTCCTTCCTAGCTGTAATTTGACAGGCATCTACTCTAGTCAACATGGCATAGAGATCATGTCCTATTTTTCATACCAACTGTTCTTATTCAGAAGGGACAAGTCTCCCTTTATACGTAACTTTCTGTTATGCTTAATTTAATCCTTCTAAAAGAAAAAATAAGAAAAAAAATCTAGACAGCACCTTAAGTTGTCACATCTCCCAGTAGCTCATAGGTCCCCTGTGAGCATTGTCCCCTGTAGCATCAGGCCAATCCTGTGTAGAACGATTCAGAATGCAAGTCTAGAGTTTAGTCCCTACAAAAAGCATTCTCCAGAGGTTTGATTATTGTAGTATTGCATTGAAGAGATTTTTATCAGGTTCACATCGTGGGGGGCAGTGTTAATTATTTTTTCAGAATTCCAAGTTGTAGTTTCAACTACGTCGCTTCATAAGCTTCTGTTTTGTTTAATTCAATAAAGGCTAAATTTTTAAGACTCTTTTTTTT
The DNA here is from genome assembly GCF_000690835.1 of Fulmarus glacialis. NCBI lineage: Eukaryota > Metazoa > Chordata > Aves > Procellariiformes > Procellariidae > Fulmarus > Fulmarus glacialis. The sequence goes on along the minus strand of NW_009190939.1, from coordinate 65,563 downwards.
ATTTTTTTTGGTCTTGATTTTGGTGAGTTTTTGAGTCTTACAGCACAAATATCAATCCATTTGGGTTCCTTGTTTTTAGAGGAACCTGTTATGGTTCTGTTTTAAACCTCATCACTACGTCTCTGCTTATGCAAAAGGGATGTTGTATCTGCTAGTGTCATTTAACGTTTGGCTGATCAGTCTGTAATCCTTTGTAATTTTTAATTACAAATTGCTCATTTGTAATCCTACTTCATCAAAAACATCAAAGTTGACAAGAGAACAGTGTTAAAAAAGGATACAATTGGTTCGTGGGAGAAGTGACCCCTAGCACTCATGCTATGACTACTATAGACAGCATTGAGACCTCGGATAGTATGTAAAGCATTTGGTCATACGGTCTTACAGTAGGAAAGCTTCAGACTGATGAACCAGAAGAGGTATGTGTCTAGTTATGAAATCCGAAGCCATGTAGCCATAAAGCAAAAATATAGGAAAGCTTTTGCTTTCCTACATAGGCTGTTCTTGTTCAGTTCAGGCAGAAGTTGGGTGCATTGCTGCCGTTTGATCTATCAGTTGCTCAGCTCAAGTTTCCAAAGCAATTGCTCGAAATGCAGTTGATTTTGTATCTTTCTGCTCTAGCAGCTACTACATCTGCTGCTGCTTTTGGAAAAGGCACCCACCCCCCCAGCAGCTGGTTTTCATAAAGTCTAGCTCTTCAGTCTACAGGCACACCTGAATAGTTTGAGGCAGATGGATCGAAGGGTCAAAAGAGAGCACCTCTCTTTGTAGGAGGCTGAGATGACCATGGTCGTGTGATCCAAGCCACAAATAAATGCTCTAAATAGATCTTCCACTACTTTCCTTATTAGGGGATGCTATTCAAGGAGATTCCACAGTCCCAAGGTAATTGGGCATAGTGACTCTTGTCTTTCCCATTTTATGTATTTATACAAACTGTACATACTGAGAAGCACATGTCCAAGTCTCAAAACAACTTCTGAGGTAGTTGCATAAGATTTACCATTTCCATCAAAGGTAAGCCTGGCAAGAGGGGACCCATGACTCTTCTTCAGAGCTGCAGACTAGGTTCCCAAGCCACTCCCTGTGGTTAGAGGCTTTTCCTATTATATGCATGAAAGGATAGCATGTACGTGACCTATAAAATCTGCATGAGTGGGCTTTCTCTCATAAATGCTGCACACATAGAGCCTATGGAACAGGTGCATTCCAGAGCAGGCTACCTCAACACATAAGGAGGGTCAGGATAGATGGGGTTAAGGGAACATAGCTCACGGTGGCTAAACAAGCTTCAGTTTTCTCAGCCTGTAAGGCAGGGTCATGTTCTCACAGCTGTCAGCTTCTCTCTGTGAAACTCCTGTTCTCTGCAAGTCTTGCACCCTTGCAGCCCATCACAGAAGTTGCGATTTTTAGATATTTCACAAAAAGCTGTTTTGACGTGACATACCTACTATATGTAATAAGGGCATCGTTCCTCCCAAGGGGCCATAAGGTACTAAACTGCAGTTGTCCTGACTGACATGTGTGGCTTCTACCTGAAAATAGCACCTGAGTGATAGAAAGCTTGCTTTCGATTGGAATTTGGCTGTTTCTGTATGTGGTAAACAGCCGAATATTTCCCTTGTATCAGCAAATGTTAGGAACCTTATTCTCCTGTTCTTGCCCTTTGGAAATATGACTATTTTATTGCTAGAAGGGAATTTTCTTCCTGCATAGGCTGCTCTGAACTATTCTGGGAAAACTCAAATTATGGCCTCCCTTTTCTTTTAATTTTTGCCTAAACTTGAAAAGGTAGCAGTATCAATTTGTTAAAGTTTGTTGTTCAAGCCGCTCGCTTCTAACAAAAATTGCCGGGAGCCAGGCAAGTTCAGCAGAGGTACCGCATTAGGGATGCTGCCTTTTGAATGGCAGCTCAGTCTCTCGGAAAAGTGTTTTCCTTCAGAGCTGCCTACAGCAGAGCACTACTAATGCAGGGCAGAGAGTAGATGTGCGGGATCTTTTCAGTGAACTGTGCTCCGGAAAGATGGAAGCCACTTGAGAGAAAAGCTGTAAATGCAGCTGCGCTTAATGGGAATACAGGAGTAATGCCCTAAGAGTCAGCCAGACTTTTTGAGCTCTGATACATCCAGGCCAACTCAAGGTACCAGGTCTGTTGTCTCTAAATTGGAAGTTGTTTAAAACTGGTATCACCTGTGGTGAGGATCCAGCCTTCCTTTCGGTCAGGGATTCTTCTCACAATGGCAGTGTAAGTTCAGAGAGGCAGCTCTGGAAAATACTGTGCATAATAACCATTTGCAAAAGGGAAGTGTTTATTAGTAATTAGTGCTTTTAACAGTAGCTCTGTAAGTCAGTGAATACTGGGCTTAATTCTTCTTTTCAAAAAAAAAAAGTGTTTGCAAGTCTTTGGTTATATTTTCTGGATATCGCTGAAAATCACTGTTTTGGTAACCTTTGAACTCTGGTCTAGCATCGGTATATTATTTTGGGAAAGTAGTATATCTGACCTCAAAAAGGAGGCTGAGTTTCATTTTTAAAGCAGGAGATAGCAAAAGTGTCTTGTCCATTTAGTGAGCTACACCTAGAGTGAAGATTGTGTGAAAACTATAGCAGACAGGTTCAGAAATCCTTGGACAAACTGAAAATGGGAGGACATCAGGATGCTATGATACAACGTCTAACTGTTGAGCATCTCACTGTCTAGCTATTCAAAATGTTCACTTATTGGAACAGTTAACACTCAGTGATGTTGAAAACTGACACTTTTTCTGGAGAAGTATCAGTACTGCATATGCATTGATTAAAAGCAAAGTAAATACATTTTAATGTAATATTACAAGATGCTGCTTTTCTCAGGTTACAGCTCATTTTGTACTTATGTGCATGAAAATTAGAAGTTAAGCTTTAGGCTACGGCGAGCACTGTGGGGCAGCAAGATTACGTGAGAAATGCTTTCTGCTGAAGAATGTTTTGGGGTCTTTTTCTCCCTGCAGGAGAGCCACACAGAAGAGCATGAAGGTGAAGAGCAAGTCCATGAACAGCCCCAGCAGCAGGAGGAGTACTGACTCACCCAGCGTCTCTGACAATTTTCATTTTGTGTGAGAACTTTCTTCTGGAAAATGGAACATGTGTGGCCTCAAACTTGAAATCAGTTCACTCCCAGTCTGCCATTAATATTTATGTACCATAGTGAGTGCCAGCCAACCACTGCATTCTGTACCCATACTTTGCCAAGATGCATTTGCAGATGTCTTCTTTCAGTGTATCTTCCCAAGAGGTTGTAGGGCTACATCACCTACTGTACATCACTGCAACTTCACCACTTGGCTGCTTGAGATTTGTTCTGCTCTTTAAAAAAAATATATATTTATTTTTTTTTCTTTTTCGTCTTAAGTATGATACACTTGTAACTTGTTCTAACATATTTATATTGGCATTTTGTGTGGCAAGAAGTACCGTACCACTAGCTGTGTCTCTCACTTTGTGGTGCTTTCGCGTTTTCTAGTACATCTGCCTTGGGGCATAAATTTGGTCGAACAATTGGAATAAAGGGATACAGTGGAAGTCATACTCAAGCCATAACGATGAGATGTGTTGTGGAGGAAAATGCTCGTGTTGCTCACGTTTATTCCTTTCCTGCTTTCACAAAATGGAAGGCAGAGCATCTGTTTCACTAGGAGAGATTTAAACCCCTGTGTTAGAAAGCTTGTTAGAAAGCTGCATGGTATGTTTTTTGGCTTATTTCTGAAGGAACAGACATCCACTTAAGTTTTTTGAAAACCCTCCCAGTTTCCTGACTAGTCAATAGACATTTCCCAGCTTCTCTTCCTTCCTGAGGAATCCAGTCCCAGCCTCCAGCTTCAGCTCTGCCTCCGCAGAGCTCAGTGCTAAGGGAGGAGAGAAATCTCCTTGACACAAGTGTAGCTGCAGGACACGATCTCTGCCGTCATACTTGGCTTCCCACCCCTCAGAAGAGGACAAAGTAGGCCAGCCATTTCTTCTCACTATCCTTCCCCCCTCTGCTGCCCCAGCCATTCAAGTATGGAAGACAGCAAATTTCCTCACTAGTGCAAGGCATGGGGAAAAACCAGCAACAGGACTAGCCCTGAACCCCCCCGAACTCCCTTTAAGCGGGTGGTGGACACCTCCCGGGTGTTGAGGCCGCTTCCGAAGCATGGAGAGGCAGTGAGGAGTCCTCCTGGAGACAGAGCACACATCAGAGGGGGACCAGCTGACCGAGGGGCACAGAGCCGGTTCTGCGCTTGGCTGACCTTCCTCCGGCGAGGCCGGGATGGTGCAGAACCACGTCTGCCCTGGCGATGTCTGCAGTGAGAGTGTTCCCTTCCAGTGCGGTCCCATCGCCCTGTTCTACGTGATGGTATTTTATAAACAGAAGTATCTTGAAGTGTATAAAGCATTCCTTATTTTTCTTGTAAAACTGCGCATTGTAGTCTCTCTGAATATTTAACGCTTGGTATTCTTGGGGTCTCACTTGATTTTCTTAATTCTGGATTGTTATGCTGATTTAGCAGGTACATGGAAGTCCCATCCCAATCGGCAGTCACTGAAAAACTCCAAAGCCTGTTGAACAGTTAAATCATCTTAGACCTTCATGCGCTCCTAAAGCGTAAGTTCCCTGCTTACGCTTCCACAGAAAGGTTTTCAATTAATCAACGCCCAGCACACATGCACGTGCAGTTTTCTGTTCCTAATCAATCTTTTGCAGCTAACTGGCTCTTAGTTAAATGTGAGGTCCCTGCTGTTGTGTTGTACCACAGACAATATATAAAATACTGTTAAGCATTAGAACAGGTATTTCCAGTTCCTTGATTGCTTCCCCTGCTCAGCAGAAGAGTTGTGGACCTTGCAGGCTGAAGGTTTCCCAGCCCTGCCTCCAGCATTGACCTCGTGTCCTACCCGGGGATGACGTGAAAGTACTGCAACCTGCAGGCCAGCGCTTTCCTTTCCCATTTCGATTGGTTACAAATAAGGTCTGGTTTATAAAAATGTGTATATTCCAAAATAAGTATTTCCAAGAACCACCACAAATGGGGGAATTGTCATTTTTGTTGTGTTTGTGTTTATTAGAACATATGTACTTATTACAATTGTCATTGTAATAAACGGTAGTTCTTCATAATACTGTTGAACCGAAGAGCAGTTACTAATTTTTTTCCAGTCTCCACAATGTCCTTTAGCCAGTATGGGATTTCTGATGGGGCAAGGAGTTTGGGATCAGGCTATAAACTTAATTTCATCAGTGCCAGTCTCTGCTTACTGCAGTTCATCCTTCTGCTAATACTCGAGCAGATGCATGGAGAGCACTTCAAGAGAAAATGTTTTTCCAAAAGTGCAAATGGTTGGGTTGCTGAGCTCCCCGGAGGGTTCATAGCCAGGCTGTTGCACCTCTCTCCTTTTCTCTCTTTGAAGCACATTTTAAAAAAAATTTTAAAAAAAGCTGAACTTCATTTGTTGAGGATTCCTTATATCCTATTTCTGGTCTGAGGACCGTAGCCCTCTTACTGCTTGTATCAAGGGGGAAGTGACTGATGGAGGGAGCCGGGGCAGTAACGTACCTCATGGGCACTAGAGATTTGGCTGTGCTGAGGGGAGAGCGATGCTCTGAAAGGGGAGTTGTCCATCTCCCCCACCCCCTGTGAGTAACCCATTATTCCGTTATGGTTTTAATATGCATTTGTAATTACCTTTACTAAATAGCACACCATAAAGCTTTGGTTATATATTAAATGTAAACTGAAAGGAATGTAAACATATGTATTGTTAATTATAAATAGATAAGTAATGGCATAATAGATACAAAAAGTCTTATTCAGATGTATCAGTCATTTTACATTATCCACAAATTGTCGCATGGTAGAGTAGATTTTTGTCTGAATATGTGAATAACTTGACTTGCGTTTATCTTTTTACATATTTAATAAAAAAATATATGTTAAAATCTGTCTAGCTCTAGAGACTATTCGAAACATTCAAAAATAATATTTTTCTGGTTTAAATACATATTTTTGTTTCATTAGTGGCTGCATTTGGGAGCAGGAAGAAAAAGGCAGCTGTTTTAAAAAAAAGTTCACTTATTCTGTGTGTGTAGGTAGTATCTGTTTCCCCAGGAGCTCGGCAGCCGTATCCCCTTCTACAAATCAAAAAAGAAAATGCATGTATGTATGTACATGTAAACAGAACATTCTTCTTTATGGTAAATGCTTTCCAATTTCAGAGTACTAAATCTCTTGTTGTATCTCAGTTTTGATACAGCAAAAGCAAAACTCACAGCAGCCAGGAGGTGAAGAGAGTACTGTAGCAAGGGCACTGAAGCTCCCAGTGGACTTTTCTTGCAATGGCCAGGTATTCAGGGATGGATCTTCAGTGCAGTACCTAAAAGCCACCTACATTTTAGATGAATATATCAGTTTTTTGGAAGAAAAGGGGGAAACTTCATTGTAATTCTCACAGCTCTGATCTTTTGCAGCATGAGCAATGTTGCTGCAGTAGTCGCTGCTAAATCTCCAGGGATTTGAGCCTTGGGTCAGGACCTCTTTCTGCCATGGGTTGAAGCTACCTGGTTGTGTCCCACCACCAGTAGGTCAGCCTGAGCCCTCCCACTGCCTTCGGGTATCCCCGGGGCTGGGGCTGGGGCTGAGCCACTGGAAGAGGTGGGAGGATGAAGCCAGGACCAGAGGAGCCCATTTCCAACCCCGGCTCTCAAACCTGGGAGAACAGTGCTGGTTTAGCTGATTTTCATAAGACTAGTGGGGAGGCATGTATTTGGGCTAGTGCAAATGCTCAACAGCATAAAAAAGAAGTAATATATTTTCCAGTTCAAATAGTTGAAAACTTTCTGCCACAACGTTGTGACCAAAAAAAATTGTTGTTAGACTGTTAGGTCATCTTCATACCGTTATCTGACTTTGCAAAATAAATCTGTAACCATACCGCCCTATGAACAAAGCATTTTTATTCCTGTTCATAGAACGAGTTACCATCTAAGATGGCTAACAATTCAATATATACACTGTGCAATACATGATCTGTTTTTATACTTGTCTTTATAGAGATTGTAGTGACAAGTTGCTTTAAAAAGGAAAAAGAAGGTTATTTGCCATGTCTTCATATAGAACATGAAAAAGCTGTCCGGAGCTTAATTTCCTTTAAAAGTGATACTGTATTTCTCTTTAGAAAGGTATAAGTGCAGGCAGGTTATGGCAGTTCAAGTTTTATAATTTCATTTAATGAAATATTTCAAAATACTCCATTACAGTGCATCAAATTGCGCTGCTTCTGTGACCCTTATTTCCAACTGTTTCATAAATAAGTGCAACACAGAGGGAAAAGGGAAGCCTGTCCACAGAGTTCCTCCAGTACAACCACATTCAATCCAGAGGTATTTTTGTTTATTTTATTCTAATTCTTTTCTCATCAGGACTTCTTGCAGATACTTGTGATGGACAGGTTAAATATAAACTGTTGAAATAGGTGAGGCTTTTGTGGCAGTGTATCTGGTGTTGGATGTAATATTTAACTTCATCAAATGGTGAGATTGCTGGGTGCATGCCTACATCAAACTCATCGTTCCCCTTCAAACACAGTCAGAACTGCCTTTTTTAGCATCCCTCATTAAATAAACAGCCATCAGCCTTACTCCAAGAAAGAGAGGCCTTGGGCAGTCAGGGAGCGCCTCGGTGGAGACCCCACACTCCCTGGGCATCCTGCAGGGCAGGGGCACGGCCACCCCACCAGCGGGGAGGAAGGCTGGAAGACGCCTCTCGTTATTCAAGCTGCAGCCCCGGAGCTGGACCGCAACGGTGCCGGAGGGCGCGGGAGCCTCCCTTCCCCGCAGGGCTCTCGGCAAAATCTCCAAACCAGCATTAATTGGATGACCTGTGTCCTCTGCCTGACTCGAACCTTAAGCCGCTTGAACTGCGACTGTAGTACGGATGCTCATTTGGGGGGTGGAAGCATCAACACGCCCGTTTGGTAGGTGGAACACGCATACTTTCAAACCCTAAGAAACTTTACAAGTCGGTGTGGTATTTCTGCGTTGTGGAGAGGGGATGCTGATGTGCAGGCTTGTCCCCTGGTACCTACGGTAAGGGCTGCCAGGGGAAATCGGCCCTACTGACGTCGTGGTAGGTCAACTACTGTAATAGGCGGTACAAACTTCAGCTGAAGCTGTTCACAGAGATGTGACTAGTCGGTGCCTAGCTGAAAATACTAATAGGAGCTACTGATGTAAGGGTATGTTAACCGGGGAAAAAAATGATCAGGCTAGTGATAAAACCAGAGAAATGGTCTAAGAACTGAAAAAAGTGAACTTAAGGCTCAGCAGCTCAACAACTATGCTTCTGCCCTGCTTCTGGCAAGTGAGATAGTTAACTAGTTAATAAACATGCCAGTCAGTCACTCACATCCCTCTGTGCCAGAAATGTAATCTAACGCTTACCTTGGGGAAAGTGGACAGATTGTTTCATTAGTGCTTCGAGGCCACAGAGTCCCCCTGGCTAGGGCAGCGTATGAAAAGAGATGAAACTCAAATTCCTACTCCTTCCTCTAAGGCACACAGAAAACCTACATATATTATAGATGAAGCGAGCAGTTTACATCTGCATGCAAATATGTAATGTCAAAAAAAAAAAAGCTTTTCTTGTCTCAATTCTTTTTCTTTTTTTGTCATTATCTTAAAACCACAAGAATTTGTTTCAAGCACACAGACAAATCATTATTTGCTTAGCATTTTGCACTCATAGATGAGGTTTGACTAACTAGTTTTGCAGTGAAATATGACAATCTTCAGAGGTTTATTGGCCAAATTTATTCTCATCTGGTTACCTTTGTAGGATATCTTGCTTGTTGCTACCGAAATATCAACAATGCGCTTGTTACTGCCTAGAAAATAAGTATAAAGGCCAGCTGCTGCTGTACGGAGCCTGCATTTCTGACAGATACAGGTCAGCTGAGACTCATCTTAACGCTGGGGGAAAAAAAAATCATACGTTTCAAAAACACTTTACTGTACCCATAGCTTTCTGAGCTCATTCTCTTTTCTTCACACATTGATTTGAGGTGAGGAAAAGATTGAATGTGCGTAAGCCCTTCAGGGGGTTGTATGGAAGAAATGAGTTGTGAGAAAATAAACACAGAAAATGAAGTGGGCACAAATGTCTGAGTGGGAAGGACATGCAGGGAGGGCTTGCATTGCCAGGGTCCCACTGGTGACTAGGCTGGGCAAAGCCAGCACTGGTGATAAACCATCAAGGATCTCACGTGGATCTGGCATGGATTTATCCAGGACTTTGGACACAGTGGCAAGGAGGAAGAAGACAAAAGCTTCAGAGAGGGTAGTAACACGGCATTAGTGAAGAGAATAAATATTAGCAGCAGAACAACTTGGTAAACACTTCTCTGCTGGACGGGAATCTTCCTCTGAGATGAAGCATCTTGCTGCATAGCTCATTGTCGCAGTGGTTCGGATATCTGGACTATTCTATTCTTTGGTTATTTTAATCAGATTAATTCCAACTATTTATCACATCAGAAGAGTTGCAAATCAAGTGTTACAGTCTGATCACTCTTGGACACGTTTCTTCAGGGAAAAGATGTAAATGTTCAAGTGCTCACTCAGCTGCCTCCCCTAAAGAGAAATCACAGAGATTAGCAACCAGTTTTGCACATGCTTCACAATTCACCGTCTCTCTTCTCCCAGTCAGAGAGGGGAGGACCCAACCACAGTGCTCGCCGTACTTGGCAGCCTACAAGCACATGGAGACCTACAAGTATTCAAGCAAGAGAGCTATGGTCTTTACATTCCTCTTGCAGCACACTGATGGGAAGTTAAATTGCTACAAACCAGATTCACAGATGACATAAACTGTGATGGAGCTGGGCCCCGCCTCGGACAATGGTGAATTTTGACCAGGTATTTCCATTCTGACCTCCACCGACTGGCCTGTATCAGTGCTGGGGTAAAATCTACTATCATGCCAATGTCTGCTGACAAAAGGCTTCTTTCAAAGAAAAATCCTTACATCCCAATGGTGTATCTTAAATAAAAAGAATGCTGACTAACTCCCTGCGAAATGAGATCTTTGCCATGCAAGGTGTTTTATCTAAAAGCAAACCCCCATTAAGACACTTTCCTAAGGATTATTTGACAGTACTCTTTAGGGAAGAGGGCATTAACTGAGGAAAAATGAATTTAAGCAGTAATTCAGAGGACAATAAATGACAAAACTGATATCTAGCAGACACAAAAATGCACTGGTAAGACTGAATGAACTGGAAAACCATTCAGCTTGAGAGATGCTAACAGAGGGCCAAGAACAGATTAGAAATTGGGACAGCTATTTTGCTTGCAGATTCAAAGCAAAGTTAACCTCATTTTACGAATTCTATTCATGTCACTTTGCATTTTACCTTCCTATTTTTTCAGTCAAGTAACCTCAGGAAGAAGAAAGGGAAAAAAAGGCGTGGGAGTATTCACGCCTCGTGGGCTGACTGCCACATAAAAGCAGTCTATAAATATTCTGATTGTGATGGGTTTAAAGCTGAAACCAGTCAGCTACATTGGAATAATTCAAGTCACTGAAGTTGCTGCACGTGTGAAAAGGCACTGCCTGCAGTAAACTGACTTTTTTTTTTTGACTTCAGACCAAATAAAACAATACACAGAAAAAAAACCCTTAACTGAACATTCAGACTCCCGGACACTGCCCCAGTTAGACAGCATAAAAACCATTCCCAGACCCCGTCATCTTCCTCCCCGCCCCCGTGCAGCTTTCCCGCGGCCGCTTTGGAGGCACCCGCTCACCACGCAGACCCCGTAGTGCACGTGGGCGGCCGTGACCAGCGCGGTGAACACGGCGAGCACCGCTTCTTCCATCCAGCCCAGCAGCCCCGAGATGGCTGCGTAGACCACCAGCGCCAGTGGGAAGAGGAACCAGTGGAAAAGCTCCGGCCGGGTGCTGCTCATCTGGCAGATGATCACCTTGCACTGTCGGGGCAAAAGGCGCCAGGTGAGAAGCGCTGGGTTGGCCCGGGGGGTCTAGGCAAAAGTATGTCCATTTTCTCTGCGGGTTGCTTCTGATGAGGGGAAAACACTAGGCTAGAGTTCAAAATGGGGCTTGTTTCTGGTGTGAAGACTACTATAGATAGACCTTTGTGCCTTATTGTCTGTGAGTCTTACAGGACTTTATCACAAGTAATTTAAAACACACACTTCTTTTCTGGAGACAGTGTTTTGACACGCTTTGCTTTATGAGCCGAAGCAAAAGGGGAGTGGTTTGACACCTCATGCTTTCACACAGGCTGGTAAAGTTGTGATCCCAAATCAAACGTGCCACCACTTAATCACTGGGAGAGTGTACTGGTATTTTAATCACATGGCATGACAGAAATATGTTCTGGTTCATTGTATGGAAGGAGGGAAGGTACTATATGCCACTTTTAAATCCTGTTTTTCTTTTCTAGCACTCCTTCATGTACTAAAACACCATTTTCTTGGCTTGATCATGGCGGTGGACTCCCTGGAGATGTAGCTGGGGGCCCAGGGAAAGGGATCCCACTCAGAATGGCAGAAAAAGTGTATATATGGTGCATGGTTTAACTGAAAGCAACTAGCTTAATTTCACTGAGTGCCTGAAACGTAATGAGTTGAAGTTCAGATTTTTAAAACCAGTTAAGCGTGCCTAAGTATTTTACCTGGTTTAGACTCCTTAAGAAATGTGTCTCATATACACTATTCTCTTTTTAAAAAAAAGGAATTTAGGCACAGCTGAAATATTTTTTCGATTTAAGTTGCTATCAAAATTTAAATGTGGTTAAAAATAGATTTTATGTATCCTGAAAACAGTAGAAGAATGAAAAATCCATTCCCTGTGCAGTGCCTGAAATGCCGTATGACAGCAGTAGTAGGAGTCTGACCATAGGGAAAAAATACTGGCTTTACTATCTGTGCTATGGAAGCTGAAGAATGCAAAAATAAACCATGAAAAAATAATAAACTTTCAATAATGCAAGAAATAAGCATTTGGACCTAATGTAAATATTTCTGCTTGCAATACATTGTCAGTATTGATTATTAATTTTTTAAATAACACTAGTTTTATAAGTTCTTTGGGAATCATTCCAGAAGGTATCAGAAATTGCTAAAGCAATCTATATGCTATAATTTTTCTGGCTGAATAATTGCACCTGTCCAGAGGTTGGATTTCACATTGTTTTAAACCATTATTACAGCATGTTAAGTACAGTACTTGATTTTTCATAAAGATTGCTTATTTGTATTTGGAGCCATTCACCTTCAGTGTATCACAGGGCTGCAAAACGGACTATGCTCTGTGCTCCGCCCTCAATTCCTTATTCCCCCTGGTCCTGAAGCACTGACTGACACTACAAGTGAGGCAAAAACAGCATAAGGAAATGAAAGCGCTGGAGTCTGGAAAGGCAGACTGGGAAGAAAAGGTAAGGCTATGGGACTATGCCCGGTGCTGTTCCATCCCCCTCGCCCACACCCTGCAATGCTACCCTGGTCCTCCTGAATTTAAACCTCTAGCGGCTGTGGTTTGTACCCCTGGGCAGGTCTTTAGTGTCTTCTCTCTTACCATCTCCCCTGGGAGGTTCCTCATGAAGCATGTCCTGAGTCTGAGCTGCTCATCAGCCAGCCACCACGTTGGCCACAGTGGTCCTGCTATGGTGATGGCTGAAGGTCCCCTCCACGGGACTTACCCACTCCGTCCCCTCCTGGACTCAAACATGTGCCTCTAAGGGCTTCCGAAATGGGAGCTGTGACAGTTGTGCTCCGTGGTGATTTGCTCAGACCTGGATATATCTGAGAGTTGCCCTACGAGCAAATCTCAAAGCAAGGTCTGAGCCTCTCGGCAAGAGTAGTGGTCAACCCATAGGCAGTCCCGCTGCCGGCTGTGGGGACTGGGGAAAGAAGTCCTCCTCTCGGGGATAAGCTTTCCTTTTTTTAGGCCTTGGAGGCCTTTTTTTCTTAGTTTAGCCAAAAATGCTGGAAATGGCCCGCCTTTCTGCCCGCTCCCAGGAGGCCGTCACCTCCCCTACTCGTCCTGACATTGCATGGCTACGAGGCCAGGTCTGAGACCAGGCGTTTAGGCCAAGGGATCTGCTGGGCAACTAAATATGTTGTCAAAGGCATGAGATGTTCAAGATACTGGCAGGTGGAGAAACGTGGGCTGCAGTTTGTGGTCTACAGAACAGATAATGGAAACCCAGTGTGTCAGAGTATCATGGAGAAGAAAAGCATTGCCATGACAAGCCTTACTCTAATGCTGGAGGAAACGTGTGTGTATAAGGGACCAAAGGAGGTGAAAGGAAATACAGGCTTGTTTTTCACTTTTAAAATGTCATAAATCCCAACTAACACCCATACATTTTTAATGCTAGCTTTTAAAATGGTAGTAATTTCCACTAACATGCATACATTTTTAATTCACGCGAGCCTCTAACACTGCAGTAGGTGTTTCAGTAAAATCAAAAACAACGCCTGAAGAATATGCATTGCACTCAATGTCTAATAAACTGTAGTCTACAAAGAAACTTCTGGTTCACCACACCGTTCTTCTTCTGCAAGCATTCTGCCACAATTGCTCTCAGTTGGTTAAGATATACATGCAGAACCCGCCATCTGCCAAACTCTGAAAGCATTTTCTCCACTGGTATGAAATAATTGTATTTCTCATTTAGGAATCTACACTGTTCTCTTAAGAAAAAGGGGTAGATTAGGTAATGAAAAATGCATACAATAAAACTTATACTTCTGAAAATAACCTAACTGTTGTGAGACTAAGTTCTTAAGATGGAACCGTTTGATTTGTGACCCTCAGAAATGTACATTTATAGGATACATCTAACAAGCATCACAATTATGATTTCTTTTCCACTCCTGAACACAAATTTCTAGAGGGGTTATGCTTTCTCTTTTAAAATCCTGCATTTTCAAAGCTCTCTCTCATAGAACAAGGCACTTTAAGCCTTTCACTTTTAAAACTGGATGTAGCGTTGCTCAGTGACATGATTTTAGATGGTGTTGGAGACTATTTTCCTAAAATTACACTAGTCACTATCCTTTAGGGTGTTTTAGCATTAAATTGAGGAACACCCTTCTACTTGGCTGCAGCTCCCTTGCCTCTCTCCTTGCAAGAAGAGAGGCAAAGGGCCTCCTCCAGCAAAGAAAGCCCTGGGTTAACTGCAGCGCTCAGCATTACTGTCTGGCTGCCCTCGTTATTACTTCACCGAGGTTTATGTTGCCCCACAGGCATTAAAAGGGGGAAATTGGTCACAATGATGTGGTATAGGAGAAACTAACCTGGGGGCAGAGAGCCATCGCAAGGCC
>NW_009190939.1:46130-51179 GCF_000690835.1 Fulmarus glacialis | reverse complement strand
AACGCTTATTCCAAAGAGTGATGGGAAAATGCAGGATCCCTGTGGGACACAGGAATGCATGTACTGCACCAATGGGCACAACAGCAAGTGAAGGCTACAACCCCCTTACTTCTTGCTGGTAAATCAATGCCTGTGTTGAGCTTTCTTGTACTTTACTTTAGACAAGTCCCCAGTTCTGCCTATGTGCTGGGGACTATCTGCTATATTTCTGGAAGTAAGGCCTCCCCAGGGCTGTTCATAAACTCCCCAGAAAAAAAATAACCCTCATAAAAATGTTATGCTGTGGTAGAGTAGGCATTGCAGTACGGTAAGTGTCCAGACAACTGCTATGGTGTATTTTTATACAAGAGGGGGTAACACAGAGGTAGAACAGCAGAGTGATTCTGCTGAGTTTTAACTACAGTTTCTGTTCCCTTCTGTTTATTCACATAAAAATAGAAAGCTATCTCTAAATAATACCACCACAAACATACTTACAATAACGTTTGAGAAAGCAACCCCAACCATCCATAAAAACAATCTTGGTTGCTTTGCTAATATGTTGCCTGGAGATAAAACCACCCAGACTGTAAGAAGAATGAACAGCAACAGAGGTGACACAAGAGGTAGGAGTACTTCATACAAAGAATCATTCTTCAGTGTTTTCTTTAAATGTGCTCTGTAAATAAATACAATCATTTTATGGAGTAAGAAAATTTATCCATTCTATTTCCGCACAGTAACTTCAAACTCTAGCCTAAACTCAGCCCAAGAATTCATCTTGCAACACAACTACCTGTGCAAATGTGCTAGATGATACCCAGACATTTTACGAGAAATTGTAGGATACCCAAGTAACATTTATTTCTGGGATAAAATTATATGATTTTAATCACATAGCTCTGGTCAGCACCAGCTCATCATTACACACAAAGTGAGCTGCAGTAGCTCCGTTGTTGTAGTTGTCATCCAAATGCACAGCATGCAGGCTTGTGGTGAATTCAAAATACATATTTTTTAGAGGATGAAACTTCTGACACGAGGCATGAAATGACTTCAGCCAATACCCCCCACATTTTCAGTGGCAACACAGTCAAGCACATGGCTGGCAGGCGTTGCTGTTGTTTAGGTGTAGAGGTGATGCTGCTAGACAATTCTGCGCTGTTGCCAAAGTACAGCCTAAAGGGGAGGCTTTTTTTGTTAATTAGAATACAGGAAAATTAATGATGCATTGTGGGGTTTTGGATATTTTAAGCTGTCTTTTAAAGGTACTACTATTAAAGGTAGTAAATGACTGTATTTTCCGTCAGCTAGGAAAAAGGTAACTGTAAGATCAAGAGCTTTTGCATCTATCTTGCATCTTTCTCACTCAGTCAAAACTCATTGAGAGGTTATAAAAGGAGTAGGAGGTTTAATTCACTGAAGTTCACTATCATTAAACCATTTGTTCATACCAATAGTTCAGAAGAGCAATTCTGTGTTTGATGTGTACTGGGAAATGTCCTGTTTAAAATCTTTGAACATTTGTATTTATAGAAACAGCTAGACAAAAATCCAATAAATATCTTTCTCATTCCAAAAAAGAATACTCTTCTGATAAAATAACAACTGAGAACAGGCAGCAGGATGAAGAAAGAGAGGAGAAGATTGGAAAACAAATTCCTCATCACCAAATAGCTTGTGTGTGCATCCTTCAAGCAACCCTGTCTGGATGTTTAGAATTATTGTGCTCTTCTGTTCAGAGGAATGATAAACCCACCGGAAGGCTTGAGAGAAACTACATCAAAGGGTGACTTGAAAAGGAAAACACTAAACAAAAGTCCTGACATGAGAGGAAAGCAAGCAAAAACTAAATGTTCATGCAGGCAAATGCTGCTACTGCCAGGGACTGACATGCCCAAGGTGCTGTCCTCCTTCTCCCAGTCTTCCCCGAACCGGAGTCCCTTGCATCCCTGGTCCCCAGCCCCCTCCTGCTGCTGCTCCCAGCACCCTGCCCCAAAGCTCACCCTTTCTGCGGGTCCTCAGCCTTTCCTGCCCCACATCTCCTGAGTCTCCACTCTTCCTGCCCCAAACTTGGGGCTATTCATGCTTTTATTAACTACACTGAGTACTGCCACATGAAAAGGGCTGTGTAGGAGCAATGCGTTATTGTCTTATAGTCTCTCCAAAATTTAAATGTTAATATTAATTTCCTCTAATTCCTGAAGACAGGCAGTGACAGTCCCTCCTCCAGGACTCTCAGGATCTGAGAGACCTGATGTGACAGATGAGTGGAATGAGCTAGCAAATACTAGAGGAAGGCAGGCAGCATTAATAAAAATAGGCCATCGGAGTATAAACTAACCGTGTATAAAATGCGTAGGTGCAGCAAGCCAACTCTTAGATGTAATCACAGCTTGCCACCTGCCTAGCCTGTATCTGATGGCAATTATCTGCAGACTTCATACAGAGGAGAGTTTTACAGAAGGCTCTGGAAGACAATAAAGTACTTCGTGGAGTGCAGAATGATCAGCTACAGCATTTTACCTAGAGCGCAGGTAAAAGTTACAAATCACATTTGACTGCAAATAAAAGGCGGCGTTTGTAACTACAGAGCTTTCATCAGTTTACTTTCATCAGTTTACTCACTGCCATGAGACTGCCTGGAGAATGGCAAGTGAAAGGAAGAGGAGAGGAGTTATAAACATGGAAAAGAAACCAGTCAGATTCCCAAAACTGACCAGAAAGACCTCCCACTACATCATCAGGACAGCATCTGGCTGAAAGAAGCTAGGCTACTTCAAGCATTACATTTATTTCTCAAGTGAGGAAACTGTTAAATATACAGAATTAAATGGGAAGGGATAGAACGTATTTAATGTTAATTAACTTACCTGTGAATGTTGTATAGTGTTTGTGGAAATGAAAGAAATAAACTGAAGCCTGGAAGAGAAAAAGATTCATATGTAATGATATACAGTCCTGCTACACTGATAACCTCAGAGTTTTCTCATATGGTAACAGAGCTAGTGTGCTATTTTAAAAATGACTCAGTATTCCTGTACTCATTACAGGAGAAGAAGTGAGTTTGGAGGCTTTAGGCAATAATAAAACCTTCCTCATTTTTCCAAAAGTTAGCTGCTAGAAATAGTTGCTGATACAGATTTTCTTGTGTAATAACTGATAAGACCAGAAAGATTTTTTAAAATTCCGATGCAGTTAGTAGGTAGGATCAGTTATTTGTCATACACGTTCCTCTGCTGGACCCAAGAAAGTTCACGGCCCCATTTTGCATGAGCTGCTCTCTGTTTATTTAGAAAAAAGAATGTCTGACATCAAAAGCTTTCCAATGGAATATATAAAGACAGTTAACCTCAAACAGGGCTGCCCCCATTACTGGGGAAATAACAGGTTTATAGTTCAATATACTAAGGTTCAACTCATGATCTGCTTTGCTGATACAATGGCTGAAATGAATTAATTTTTATGATATGGCCATCATTTGAGCGAGTGAGGTTTTTTACTATTTTTTTTTAATACAGCTGTGACCTTTCTGGAGCTCAGCTTTAACCCACAAAAGACAAGCGATTCACCTTTGCTAACGCTGTGTCTATCTGCATTGCTGCCAGTATTACCAACACAGCTGCTAGCAGCCCTGCAGCTGCCTGAAGACCCAGTTGTACCCACATCCCAAATACGCTGGTTCCCCCAAGGGTCAAAGAAGACCTCCAGCAAGAAGTGGAAGTTCAAGGTTTAAACGAAAAAGCAACAGTATTAGTTAGCCTAACTGGTGAAAAGATATATAATTCTTTTTTAATCATTTTCTACGTGTTTCCCTGCAGAGCTCTCTGGTTTTGGTTTGTTTTTTTCCCTCACTTTCTGTGTATCAAGGGCTTTTCCCTGGTCTGTTTGCTGCTTGGAGATTGCTCTGGGTAGCATATTTCTGCCCGGCTTTTATACCATAAGGCATGAGGATTGGTTTTGGTGCACTGAATTAATACATAATTCCTATTTTGTTATGGGCCAGAAAAGCACTCTGATGTTGTAAACCTTCTGGTTTTACCTTAAAAAAATCTCATTTAAGAAACACAGTGTACTGTTTGTACAGAGAAGTAGCAAATTTTAATCCCATTATTAGAAATAAGGAAAAATAAGAATGAACAGAGGAAAGAACTGATTTCAGATGAGTTTGTATGGGGCTAATGTGGCATAGCAGACTCTCAAGAAATGTCAGTGTTTACCATTCAGCCCTCATCAAAGACATACCCTAGTGTTTAGCATGCTCTGGCCAGAGTGGCAACTCAAGAGAAGGAAAACTTAAAAACACCAGGAATAGTGGAGATCAGGATTGTTGGAAAACAGAAGTA
Source organism: Fulmarus glacialis (assembly GCF_000690835.1). Classification (NCBI taxonomy): domain Eukaryota; kingdom Metazoa; phylum Chordata; class Aves; order Procellariiformes; family Procellariidae; genus Fulmarus; species Fulmarus glacialis. The sequence continues at coordinate 46,854 of NW_009190939.1, read as the reverse complement.
GTAAAAAGGGGTGCAGTAGATAATCTATTTCTCCAGTCTTTCTGGTTATCTTTTAAGGAGGAGGAAATAAAGAATTGAAAAAAAAAGATTATCCAGCCTGTAAATAATTTCAGGTATTGCATTTTTAAGTGATTACTTCTTGGGTTTGCTTTTTAAAACAAGTAAGATAAAGAGCTCTGCTTCTTTACCATGGCAGGAACTCTGTATCAAACAGCTGAAGGATGTGCACTTGAAGTAATATCCCAAGTATTCTGTAAATATATTTCTAAAATTTGCAAGCTTAGTGCCTTCAGAATGATCTGTGTTTAATGTGCGCGCCGGTTAGCTATGTTTTCTATTAGGCAGGGAGGGCTAGTTCAATAAAATCTTGAGTTACGTACAGCAGTTCCAACATCTGTATCACATTAGAGCAGACATGAGACAAAACATTGACTCTTGAGGTTAAATCTAAATTTCCTGCTGCAATCCTGAAGTTTGATTTGTTAGGAGAAAAGCAACCGAGAGGAACAGAAATAGAGACTAGAACTAGAAATAGAATTCAAAGAGCAATGGTTGCCAACAATTTGTTATTTTTATGAAGTGCCATTTTAGTTAGAAATAACACACTGACCACAAACAATCCCCCAGCTAGCTAAAAGCCACTTTCCGAATGGGGCAGTTACACCAGTTACTCCTCTGTATTTTCATACGGCTTCGCTCTTAGGAGAGCGAGAGCTGAGGATGC
>NW_009190939.1:0-46099 GCF_000690835.1 Fulmarus glacialis | reverse complement strand
AGGGAAAGCAAAGGGTGTTCCCCTGTTTCTTATGGGATTTTCAAAATTCCATCATTTCCTACAACATGTTGCTTTCCCATCTTTTTTTAGCCGAGGAGGCCTGGCTTGGGGGCTGCTTTTGGTACTCATTAAGCCTGCTTTTTAATTGGCATTAAGGATCCCTTTGTGCCCAGGAGCTAAACTGCTGCTTCCGCATTGCTGCCATTCCCTGCTGGTCTGGGGAACAAAAGGTGCAGCCGGGAAAGCAAACCCACCGCTGTCTCTCTGGTGCTCAGCCACCCAGGCACTGCCCAGGTGATGATGATGGAGCTTTTTTTTTTTTAATATGTCCTAAAAGCACATATTTTATTTTAAAATCATTAAAAACACCAAGTTTAGTGCATTAGACGTTTTTAATGCGTTACAGAAAATAGAACTCCTCAAGTGTTTACTAGAAGTATTACTGCTGTTCCAGTGTTTTTTAATTTCTCCTTTAATATTTTCTCCATTTTCCAGCTGATTTAAATTCTGAGACCCAACTGTAAGAACACAGACCTGTATTAAAGGCAGAAATACTAAAGCACAGATGGGTGGCACAGATACACACAGAGAATTCTTGTGCCACGCTAGGCTGAAGGTATCAAGCCCAAATCCTCAGATTTAGTTACAATCCTATGGTCAGTCCTCTGCCTTGCACTATCTTGACTCCCTTTTCAGAAAAATAAGCATTTGCAAAGCTCTTTATCAGGAATTATTTTGACCATATTAAAACCAACCAACCAAACAAACAAACCCCAATGCATTCAAGAATTCAGGATTGGAGACATGTCAGAAACAAAGGTACATCTTGTTTTCCAAATAGAGATATAGGAAAATCCAGGTCACCGAGTGTTTTTGTGTGTGTGTGTTTTTATATATATATATATGCATGTGTGTAAAAGGGATCAAAAAGATAATTCCCATCACTGTTAGTGACAACTTTAGATTTCATTTGGTGCTTTCAAATTCAGTTCCAAAACTTTAAGATGTTACTTGTGTGATATTGTTGAGTGAATTAAAAAAAAAAAAAAAAGAAAAGCTAGCATGTGATGGATACCATGGTACATTTGTCCGCAGTGTTAGTCTAGACTAACAGTAATGTATTTAAGTTTAGTTACATGACAGCATCTTAAACCATGCCCTAAAGACTACTGAAGACCTGCAGATAGCCAGGTTATGTTTCCGTGACACACTGTAGTTACTTATTATGGTGCTGTACCCCAGTTAATTTAGGCTTTTCTGCAAAATGCAGACTTGCTTGTTGTAGAGAAAGAGAGGGTATGGCCAGAAATGAACTGCTGACACTACTCTCGGTTCTGGAAAATGCTATTTCAGTAAACAACAGAAGAGCCCCACACCGGCGTTCAGACAAAGGTAGAAAGCCTACCGCAGGTAGCCAGGTTCCTGAATACACCAAACTTCACAGACTGTAAACACCACTAAATAAAGAAGCAACTCCAAGTAGGTAGCCAAGACACCTAAACCACTATTTTTAAACAAATTATACTGCTTCAAAGGAAGGACAATGTTTATCTTAGCTGTTTATCTTCTCCGCACCTTTGCTATCGTAAATCGCGTTTGTTGGTAAGTTCCCGACAAGTGACCCATCCTTAAACTGTCCTAAGAAAAGCGTTGAAATACTATTTGTTAAGAATTGGCTCTTCCTGATAGTTAAAAGTTCAAAAATGAGACAGTGCAATACAGGGATGTAATTGTAGGTGAACACCGCACTGGAAACTGCGGGAATTCGTTCAGGAAAGTTCCCTTCCATCCCTGCTGTGCTCCCCCAAAGAAAGACTCCCCAGAGCATTCCTCCCATTTGGGAAGCAGTGAAGAGGTCTGTGCAGACCTCCTCTGGGCCTACTGCAGAAGTTGAGCTCAGTGAAAATCAACTCTTTAACAGTAGGCAGTTGTAGTTGCATCTCAGCCTACAAATGAAATACTATCACCCTTCCCTCCTGTTCTTCAATTGCCCACACCTCCACATGGCCTTCTTCAGTATACTGCTTGGCCTTTCTATTTATAGGTTAATAATTCATCATAGTCAATCCTTGCTTTAAAGAAATGGGATCTTATCATTTATCTTTCTTAGCCACCAGACAAAAAATTAAGATTAAAAATATTTAAGCCTCATTATTAGCTTGGAAAAATCTTCAAATACTTTTCCCATGTTTTTTCCAAATTTCTTCCACATTTAGAGCAGCTAGACACATGAAAATATCTTAACACACTGAATGTTTAGCACACTGATCAGTGCCTGGAAGCTTCACCAAAAGGTGAACATTTAGAAGCACTTATAACTGGAACAGCAGCTTTTTATGGAACAGTGTGATCTTCTCAGGCATGTCTTGAGAAGACAACTCTCTTAATTGGTTGTGCAAACAGATAATTGCATATTGAGCTGTCCACTAACTATAAAATTACGTTTTATTATTATATAAAATGGCAAACTTAGAACCACTTAGTAATTGAAAAAAAAAAAGCTTAGAAAATGAGTATATAATTTTCAGACTTAATTGAGCCTGTAAAGTCTGAATAGATTAAGCAATTTAAGGACAGGTGAAAAATACACCCAAACAGATCTACACAGTGTGAAATGATTTTACAGGGATTAAGAGCACAGTGTAAACATGAGCACTGTCTTCATGCATGAAGTTGATGTATGTTTTGGATGTTTAGCATCTAAGATACTTCTTGAGTTTAAAGATTGTAAAGGGATGCATTTATCATGCATGTTGATTTTATAGCTTATTTTCAGTGTCTAAGGAAGTACACACTGCATTTATCTCTCTTGAACTGAGCTGAAAGCTAACAATTAGCATTTGGAGGGATTTAGTACAGACTGAGAAATTAGTTTATGGACGTGGATGCTTCTTTGACGTAGTCCTGTTCTCACAGCATGTACACATCATTCCCTTTTTCTGGGCACAGCAAGAATTGAGCACCAGAGAAATGGTGCCTTTATTTCAAAAGCCCAGGCTGGCTTCCACATGGATTCCACCAGGTGAGTTCCCTTGTTTGACTTTCTTCTGGGGCTCCCACCGCCCGTGAAATGACTCCTCACAGCTAACACCACCGAATGCATTCCCACTTGCAATTAGCATCCCGTGACACTGCTCTGCCTCCGGCCTTCAGCGCTCTGGGTTATTCTTCTGACTGGTTCAGATGAGTTACTCCAAACATGAACTCAACTGCTTTTTATATATATATCAAGTGACAGGTGAGTATTTCACACCCTTTACTTCAACGAAGTCTCGTACAATCTGTCACAACAATGCTTTAATAAATGTTAAATTGGTGACAGACATGTAGAAGCCAACTCATGTTAACCACACTTTTCCAACAAGGCCAGTCAAAGGCTGTCGGAGTGATAACATTTTGAAAACATATCACCTAATGTTTAATCATTCAACTATCCATCAGTAAGGCAGAACCATCAGCCACTTTGCAATGGGAACTATAGGAAATCACTACAGAATGACTTATCCGTATGAGGCAGAAACAATTTGTAATTTGACCATGGCCTCCTAAACATTTTCTGACACTGAGAAAAGGGCAGGCTGCTGTATAATTACCCACTGCAAGGACTTCTGTGTCCTCCTTTGATACGTAGGATCTGGGACACAGTGTAAGGACAAGGCACTGTTTCAGACGGATAACTGTGCTTTCCCACTATGACAGAATTCAAATACTTGGCATGTTTCAAATGTTGTGACTTGGTCTCACCATTAGTTTTTTGCTGCTATCATGTTTTCATTTATGTATTTACTCCTCATTTTATATGCTTAAGTAGCTCAGAGAAGGAGTGAACCTCAAGGAACACACACTCTGCAAATGTCAGCACAGAACACAATCCAATACACATCATAGGAAAAAATTCTGAATGCTTTGGCCCCATCTCTAAAAGAAAGTTCAAGTTTCAGATCTCTGACAGATGTTAGCACCCCATTCACATTTCATGTTCAAACCTGTACTTTGAAAATTTGTCTCAGCTTTGCCACAGGCTTCAGTAGCCAGATCTGGGCACTGTTGACCAGATAGAGTGGACTCAAATGTGCCACCCTGTCTGGATTACAGAACATGGCCCCATATGCCAGACACCGATGAAGTACAACATATCCACTCCATGCTTGAGCGGTCCTTTAACCACAAAGCCTACTCTTGTGGTTGCAATTAATACTGAGGAGGAGCAGGAATCTTTTTCTGTGCAGCCAGGAAGTCATTTTTCCAACTTGGCTTCCTAAGGAATGAAGCTGACGTGATAACACTTTGCTTGTTTGTGTGCCACCGGAACTTCTGAACCCTCTGGTCAATTCTGAACAAATTTAATAGACTGAAAGAAATTTCCAGTAAGTTGCATGGAAATGAACAGTCAGGTAGAGGAAAACAGACATATAAATGTCTCCAGTGAGGAGAGGATTGCAGCCTGAACTCAAATTTTATTAGACATTATAAAATTTATCTCATAGAGAGCAAGTATGAATGTCCCAAGAATGGGAAATGCTTCATTCAGAACATGCACCTATTACAGGTCATTTAATTGCAATGTGTGTCAGAAACCATCATCAATTAGTAATGCTGCTCCCTGAACTACTCATGTTTACCTGTCAGTGAAAATCTTCTTATGAAGTCTATCACATCATTTGTGGTACTAGTCTTTACGTGGGGAATTGACTGTTTTAAAACGCTTATTGTAAATATTTTATATTGCTCTCAACCTGACAGCACAGTGACAGGGAACGCTAGGCATTCGGGATACTCTGGAGGGGCGAAAATAGATGATAGCTCTCACCCTGGTGCTGCCCTTTGAAGAGACCCTAGTTAGCCAGATAATGCTATGGGTGGTTAAATCCCAAGAGAGCTTTTGGAGTGTCATCCACAGGAGCCTTGCTGAGAGCAGAAGTAATTAGTTCCAGCTGAGCACACAGACACATAACTTCTTTAGAAAGGTCTGGCTGCTTTCATGCTAGGAGAGAAAAGGCATTTCTGTCTAGCAGCCAGGACAACACACTCTGGAAACAGGAGAACGGCCTTCTTCGTTTGTTTGGTGTCCAGCTAGGTGTGTGTTTTGGAGCTGCAGGATGGAATTGCATTCACTGCCTGTGAAAATTATGGGTTTCTGTTCGCTGGGTAGCTGAAAAATTCCCATAAAGTGATATGCAGAAGTTTCTCTGCTTCACAGGGGAATCCTCCGAGGGTCAGCAGCCCGAGACTTGGCCTTCCCACAGGTGTTCACAGTATGCTAGACGGTTCCCAGGGACATACGTAAAGCTTTCTCTTGGGAGGCTTTCCTAAACATCTAATCTAAACACCAGTATTGCTGCACTTTTATGTATCTCTTTGTGTGTTCTGGCACCTGATAAAAATTCCATTATTTTCAGCGAGTGAGTGTCACCTGGTGATACCACAGCTTCCTCTGAGGAGGTGCTTTTGCAGAGTTCATCCTTAGGTTATACGTGGGCTATTCTTCCCCCCTCCCCCCCCCGCCCCGAAACTCCAGGAAAGACATCTGAAACACTCCACTCTTGTGCATCTCGTTTGGATTTCTTCCCACTACAGAAGGTACTAGCTAAAGCCCAGCTGTTCTCAGCAGCTGAACTCCTGTTGTGTACAGAACAGTAAAAGCACGAAACGAATGCCAAATATTGATGGGGCAGCTACAGGTTCATTGTTAGAAGGACCACTAGTGACTACTAAATGCCATCAGATGGTTAAGGACAGCCAGTTACGGTTTAATGGCTCCTCTCGGGGTCCTGGGAAACCAACTCGTAAAAAGCGTCAGAGGCCCACTGCATCGCTTTGTGTTTTAACAGCCGCAAAGGCATTTAACTGAGCATGCCAGAGAGTGGGCTCTCTGATACAAATGGATCTGAGCAAGACACACTTGCTGCAGCCTCTCTAAGGCAGAGAATAATTTAATCCTCCTGGCTGCTCGGCCCTTGGGGTTGGTTAGACGGATACTTTTTCTGCAGTCACAGCGGGGTCCTGCAATTTACAGCAAGCTTCTAAAAACTTTATATACCCATATTCATTGCACACAGGTTATCCAATGATAACCGCCTTAATCACTATTGCTGAGTTGAGATGCAAACCTGGGGTGAAATGGCAGTGCATGATCAGCATGATCCTCAGTGGAAGGATTCTACTTTTTTAATATTTAAATTTAGTGTCTGTTTTTAAGAGATTTACTAAGCACTGTGACAATTTTGCAATATAGAGTCAACCAAGATCATTTCTTGCATGCTTTAAACCCATATTTAACTACAATTAAGTTGCAAAAGTTGCCCTGTTAATGGCATTGTGGACAGTGTGCGAGAGACGTTTTTAAGGAAATCTTTTGGCTCTTATGCCTACTCTGCTTGGGACAAAGATGGAAACAATACTCAATACTCTGCTCATGGATCCATTCATGCAAGCGTACCACATGAGACAGAAGCAGTACTTCTTTCTAGTGCTAATGGAATAGTCCATCAAATCTTGCTTTGCAGCTGTTTTTTGTACAGTATGAAAAAGGCTGCTCGCTTCTGCAGATTTGATGACATTGACATGTTTCCCTACCACAAACCTTCCTAATATGTTGAATAGTTTGAATTAAACCTTCATCCATGACTTCCCAAGTGCAAGGGAAGCCATCAGTGTACTCACTGAAGGGGCTGTCATGTGCCTTAGTGACAGGAACAAAAGCGGTGACGTGCGTAGCATGGAACGAGCGTGTTCAATGGACTAGCCCACGCTAGCACCTAACGCCAACGCAGGCCCAACCTGCCGCTTTTGGGAGAGCCAGCATCCATCTCTCCTGGGCTTGCGGCGCTCCTTGGAGAGCACAAATCCCTCCCTGTCCCTCAGTGCCCTGCCAGCCACCAGAGGGCATTTTGTAGCCGCATCTCTGTCGAGCTGAATAATTCATTGACTACTGAAAAGGCAACCCCTATTTTTTCCTCTTCTTTTCTTTCTTTTCCCTAGCACGCCTACAACAGGCCTGACAAAAAAAAAAAAAAGACTGTACAATCTTGGTCACACTCACACGCGATCGGTTTTATACTCTGGGTAAAGCACAAAGGACTCTCAAAACCATCTCCTTGTACACGCTGCTCATTAGAAAGCACAGCCTGAACGCAGGGTCCTTTCCAATCTGGGAATTGTGGGAAGCACTGCTGGGGCTGGAGGCGGTACCTGCTGAAGACCTCTCTGTGCGAAAGGGTGGTGAGAGCACATGTCAATGCAGTGGATTCAAAAGTCCCCCGCCAAATGTTCAGATAGCTCCTACTTAGAGTCAGCGTTGGGTGAGCACCTGTATCTTCAAAGACTGAAGACGTTTCTTGGGATGTAAGTCTAGACTGTCTGCGTCAAATACTTTATTTGGTGCCCCCTTCTCATCACCTGTATGCTCATGTAAAAATCCCTAAAATTTATATGCTAATTTCTTCACCTTCCGAGCAACACATCAAAGCCGTTTCGCATACACGCATTTTTAGCTAAGATTACGATGTTTTTAACTCATTAAAATGTAACTGCTCTTGTCCTCAGTCTAGCTATAGCAGTTGAAAAATGTTCGATGCTTATTTCAAACTACACTGACAGTATCAAATAATGAGCAAATAGGCTATTGTTGTCTATGAAAAATGCATCGCTTCTATTTGAAAAGTAATTCTAAAGAAAAGCTTAGAAACCACCTGGCTCTTTTTCAGATTTACAGTTGTGCCTCCTAAGATTATTTAAATAATGCCTTTATTCCTTCTATCCATAATGTTTTGGAGCATAGTGTGCTGCAGACCAAAACATTAAACTTATAATACATGTAAATGCGAGAGACATTTTACCTGAGTGACAGAAGGAGTTCCTGAGACTTTGAGAACCAGCCAGCCAGCTAGCACACTGCACTGAACTGCATGTGCAGATAAGGAACATTTTCTGTATTATTTGTGTGCAACAGATACTAATTCAGTGAGGAAAAATGTTTCCAAAATGATCTACTTTTTAAAAGTTCTCCAGTATTAGCCCTTTTAATCAGCTCTATTCATGTGGTTTTTGGACTAGCCAACATTTACAGAAGGAAAAAACAGTATGAAGGACATATAAGAAATATCTAATCAAAATAATTAAATAGCAGTACAGTTTTGCATGGATCTGGACACTTACCTATAAGCAAGATTACTAATGCATCTGTAATGTAATAACCAAACAGGAGAGGCTTCTGCCAGACTTCCACACCAACAGCACCAGTGAGCAGATATGCTGCTATTAATACCTATAGAAAAAGGATAACGTATTTTCAATCTTTTACTTCTAAAGGCACAGAATTTTGCTCATCATCTTAATACAAATGCAAGAGTAAAAAAAAATCTGTTATTTTCCTCCTGTCTCCACTTCACAGGACCTTATGCTTCTATCCCAAAACAATTACTTCTAAGCAGTGAAGCAGCTTCCAGGGTCACCAACAAAAGTATTTAAAACATATGAAATAGAGTAAGCAAGCAACTTCCCTGCTAATGTATGCATCTGTTTGCATGTGGTAAGTATTACTGACTTACCTTTTCAAAACACCTAATTTCTAAATCTCTTCTTAATGCCAGGTCTCCCACTGCACATGCACTTTCTTGTATTTGCATACAGACTTCAGAATTAGCAATGTGGTTATTTTTGCAGCTCAGGCCCCTAAACTGATCATATCAGAATAACTGAGAGGGGAAAAAAATCTAAGCGTACCTGAAATAATAAAAAAATTCAACTAAATGTGAAGAAATAAAAAGAAGGGGAGGGAGCTGAAGTCTTTCTTGATCTTTAATTTGTTTGACAGATAACATCATTACAGGACACAAAAAGAAACATGTAGTCAAACGTCCTTAGGAGTGAAAGGACTCGTACACAAGACTCATGAGTCACTTGCTAAAGTGCCACCAGTTTCAGTAGAGACGTAAATGTAGTTTCCACTCTCTCTTCAGAGTTCATTTTGTGACCCAGCTGAGGTCAGTAATCTTAATCCAGTCAAAACCCTATAGCTCCTATAGCAATATCCTTCACAGCCATTGTATTATCTGCAGCAGCACTGCCTACAATTTACGGCACAAACTGATGAAGTTTTACCATTTTAGGCATGTAACGTGCAAATGCAGTACTGAATGTGATGCAGTGTCTCCCAAGCCCTCGTGCCCTTGACCCCACCTCCCCAAGGGACCCCGCTCTCCCTTGAAACCCATTTTCTGGCTTAGCCCAGGCCACCCACCCCCTGCAGCCCCTTCTGCTGCCGGCACCCAGCTGGCGGGACTGCTGCCCCACTCTTTCTCTAGGGCATTTTGTTCTCAGCTGTTTCGTTTTGCTATAGGACTCGTAAGGGGCTGTATGTTTCATGCTACATGTCTCAACCTCCTCAACTATTCTAGACTTGGATTAAGAATGAATTGCCAACATTTACTTTAGCTCTAAATTAAAACAACTACGTTAATGATAATGCCATTTAGAAGACTGCATATTCATCTATTTATTCCCAGGTAGCATTCAGTAACCTTTACATTTTCTATTCAATACAGCTTCTCACTCTGGGATAACAAATATTTTCCAGCTTTACCTGTATGATAGATTTTACTATTGTTTATTTTTTTTAAATAATCATTTTTTACTATGTTATGTTTTTTCTTCATTTTTAACTTCAATAAACACATTTCCAGTCTTCTGTAAAATTAATTGCTTTAATTAAAGGTACACTGAAAATCTCTTTTTTAAGTAATAGGCTGTTTAAGATCACAGATTAGTAGCAGAACACTGATGTCGCTTAAACTCCCTATTACACGTAGATATCACTATATTTGACTTCACTTACTTCTCTGTATCTAAATTCAAGATTCTTGCCCTATCAATATACAGCTCTTTAAGAGTTTTGCTTGAATGTGGCATTGCAGAATTGGATGTTTGAATTGCCTCTGCAAGAACAAGCAGATCTGCAACAGAGAAGGGCAGGCACGAGTATGAGAGTTACATCTTGGGCCATTGAAGACAGCAAGTCAAATTTTGGTCTAAATGAAGGACGTGTATAATGGGTTTTGCAACCGACTACAACAGAGCTAACATTTGGCTTTCTGAAGAAATTGCATTATGTTATCCATAAGACATGACGGACGGACTCCTGGCCCCATCAAAGCTGATGGCAAAACTCCAACTGGCTTTCATGGAGCCTGAACTTACCGTCACACGTTACATTCTGAACAGACTTTTTTGGCAAGTGATAAAAGAGGAACTTCAGTATTATCCGTTATTACAGTCAGTACTTTTGGCAGTGCAGTCATGAGTATCGCTGTCAGATGTCAGCACACCTCTACGAACAGGAGCGTCGACGCAACGGGCTCTGTCTCGGGGGAATCCCCTGCCCTGGGATTTGGTGATGCAGCACTCACAGGTTGAGATTGCCTCTTATTTAACAGATGTAGTGTATGAAAAAAACAGGTTTTGGCTTCAAATTTTTGGTGTGTTGTTTTTTAAGTTCTCATAACTCTTTGACTTCACTGAGGCGGTCTCAAAGACCACCTTTAGAAAGCTGGAAGGATGAGAAAATGGCTGCGGCCCTTGATTTGAGTTATATTAGCAAAAAGTGAAGATTGTCAAAATTATTAGAAAAAAGCTAAGTATGTTAATCAGCTGTATAAACTGTTTTTAAAGACACTGCTGCTAAAAAAAATATTAAAATGTAAAGCAGTGTTCCTAAGCGCAACTGAATAATTCTACTTAAGAAAAGATGCCAGGTTTTTCATTCATGTCTCTGGCATCGACCGGCTTTAGTACTTTTCAGATACAAATGTAGTCTTTAGCAAGTAAAAATAATTGCAACCTTTTGTAAAATGAGAAGTCCAAATTAAATAACACAAGTAAGGACTATATAGCAAGTTAGCGTCAGAGGTACAGAATCTTGGATTCCAACTCACTGCAGCATCTGACCAGGAAAATTTTTGGCTTGCCAAGGCCTTATCTATGAGGAGGAGGAGTACTTATGCAGACAAAAATCTGGAAATACATGGTGTTAATTTGTAGACCCTTTGATATGGCTGAACAGCAGGACAGCTGGCTTCTGAGCAGTGACTCCCTATCTTGTCACAATTTTGTAAATTACAGCATAGTCACCTTTGTCCCTCTGTAAGAATCGGAATATTACTTCTTTAATGTGGCATTGGGAAAATTCTATATAACCATAAGGCAGTATAGCTCCTCAAAATCTCCTAGCTCCCAGCCTTTTAACTGTTCTCTAAAGTATTTTTTTTTTAATCATCACCTTGTTCATGTTTTTCCGCTACTGCAGGTGTACGTTTTGTGACCAAAATGTTCTACATTGTGTGTGTGTGTACATACATTTTTTCTCTTCTAATGATTTACCATTTCTGTTTTACACACAGGCACACTGAATATGTATGATGTACTACATGGGAAAAAAAATCAAACATTTTCTCATCTTTTTTTAAAAATATACTGGCTATTCTTTTAAATTCTTTATGATTCCACAAAAAATTACATTAATTTTACTATAATATTCAATTTCATTTAGCATATTCCAATAGCATTAATTGTTCATGTGTTGAAATATTTTCCATTAACACAGTGCTCAAACGGAACATCTAGAGAGCAAAGTAATTTAAAATACAAGGTTACTTTTTTCCTCTGAAAATAAATGTGACACTTGCCTAAAAAAGTAAGAACTAATGATTTCCTACAAGTGATTTCAATAGGAGTTAGCTTTAGCGTGATGTGTAATTTTTCCATTTTAATTCTTTTCTCAGTATTTTTTCTTTCAATAAATAGTTAAAGGTTGCAAATTTAGCTTATAAAAATTGTATTTTATGTATTAAAAAGGTCATTTTGCATTAGGCATGCAGTATGTGATAGGTAAACAGCTAAAGGCACGTGGAAGATTAATTAACCAAGAAAGGTTTGAGAAGAATCATAATCGAGTGGTTAAGAATGAAGCAATCTGCTGCAGAAAGAGCCTGTGCACCGCAGGTTCTTCTGCTTAAATTTCACATGGATACACTATGGGGTTTCCCTCAGATAACCCAATACTGCGTTCAGTTTCCAGCTGTGTCAGGAGGCAGCTGGAAGCAGGCGCCATGGCCTGGCCAGCACTGCTTCCACACCGCTATCGGGTCTTCTACTTCAACAATTCCAGGGCGCTCCTACCTTTGGAACTAAACAATAATGATTTCTTCACAAGAAAGGGTATGCTTTCCACAGACACTTCAAATTAGAAAACCTCTGAAAGTGAATATCTTTTTAATTAAAATTAAAAAGATTCTGAATCCTGATAACGTGACCAAAGAACGACACATTTGCGTCTTCATTTTTTTTTGTAATAGAGACTTTTTTTTTGTTCCTCAGAAGAGAGGGAAGTTTTAAAAGATGTGATGTGCAATTGCATTGCTTGGGATTTCTCTTCCAGTTCCTGAAACACTGGCTGCCACAGTAATTCACGGGAAAAGGTCATATGAAACATATTTCAGCATGATTTTGTAAACTGTTTGTCAAAAGAAAACCTGGTATATGGCATCCAAAAAACCCCTTCCCCCAATTTGACTGAAAGGAAGCAGAAAAGTAAGTAAGTTCTGCAATGTTTCAGTGGCTACCTGCATCGTATAGTTCATTTATGCAGAGTTTCAAGGCAGGCAGAGCCTAGTGGGACCGTCCAAAGCCACCGGGCAGAACCAGTTGGGAAAGCATCTCGAACCCAAAACCTGGGACTCATGGTCCAAGCATCCATGCCTGCAGGCATGACTGTATATAGGATTTCTGGTCATCCTCTCCTCCCAGGGCTAGGGCAGGGCCAGAGAGAGAGGTGCCTGTTGCCTTTCACATTTGCTGCTTGTGCTTTTGTGCTTTTTTCCAGCTTGCCCTCTTGGCTGGGAAGAGCGAGGGGAAGGAGGGTGGAATCATCTGGGCCACTCCAGCTCCCACGCAGCTCTTATTTTCACTTGTAAACTTTTATTTAAGAATATAAAGGGTACCTCCCTGATACACTTAAGGTAGCACCGATGTAAGCAGAGGTATCACTACATCATATTAAGGAAAAAGGAATATTTTGTTCCCCTACTACGAACTCAACTGCAGTGGCTTATGAAAAGCAACAGTAGAATTAGGGGAGTACTTCATTAATGGAATATTAAAATTTTCAGGAGAAGAATAGATTTTCAAACAATCCAGAGGATGTCTGTGAAAACTAACATATGGCAGGAAGCCTGAAATTTTCATTTCTCAGGAAAGCTTTGTCTTTTTTTTCTCCAAGAAACTTAATTTGCAGTTATTAGCTTTCTTTAGTTGGGCTTGTGACAAGATGTATCCAAGAACATAGCAAGGCTTTCTTTTTTAGTCTTCTCTTCAGCCCATGACTTTTGGTGGTTTGTGCTTACTTGAAAGTGTATGAAAATTGTCTAGATGATACGGCGTAAAGAGGCTCCTCTCCCTGCATCTTTTTCTGCCTGCAGAGGAGTCAGCAGAAGATATCTCCTTGTGCTGGAGGGAGGAGAGAGGGGAAGAGTTTTCACTGCTGCAGATGCCGCCTCCTTGATTCTGGATCCACAAACGTAACAGTCCTCTGACCAAGCATCTCTCAGACACATTACAGCCATTTTTCAAGTTTACACACCACAGCTTCCTATAAATGGCTGTCTGCTGCAATCAAAGCTAATTGGAGTGCCAATTACAGCCCAGCTACTGCAATTAGGTTACCAATTCTGACGAGTCATCAAGTTGCAGCAAAATGTGATCTGCATAAGTCCCACAAATTTCTCTATCTATAATGAGGTATTTTTTCGTGAGGAACAGCAGCTCTTTTTATACCACAGTTAACACAGAGCCAGTGAGCTGGCTGTCTGTTTATATAGAGCGGAGCTGACTCAGCAGCAGTGTCCTGGGAGCTACGTGCCAGTTAAGCTTTCATTAAGGTCCACAGTTATCTATTTGCACACTTATACTAATTACTGTATTTCCTGAACTTTGTGGTGATAACAAAGTCCAAAGTTCCTGGCTACCATAAATTTTAAAAGCAGAAGCAGGGGACTAGACCACCTAAGTGTCTGACATGCCAATGCCATAGCATCATGTTGTTGGTGAAATTATTGAAGACAGAGCAGAGATGCGCATTCATGCAGCAATCCAGCTAGGAACACCACAGAGGAAATAGTGAACTAAATGCTGGGAATTAGTCTGAAAGCAGCTTGCAAGTGCTTCCACCCCCTCTGCCTCTGAATGTGACTGTGGGAATATCTGGCAGAGAAATGGTGGGGGAAAACCAGCAAGGGGGAACGTTACCCTTCTTACTTATCATCAGCCATTTGCTGATGTCCTCAGCATCCTCTCCTCCAAGTAGCTGGAGATGAAGAGCTACCTTTAATAGTGCACACATCATACAAAATTTGCTGAATGGGTTTACAAAACAAGAGCAAGGCAATGTTTGTAGGGGAATTTTCCAGCTAGTTAGTACAGCTGGAAAAAAATATGTTATGTACTTTCTGGTGTGCGTGAAATGTAGTTTGGACTAATGAAAAAAAATACTACCTTGATCTACAAACCCTGTCTTGTCTTTGTTCATAGGCAATCACAACTAGAAAAGCTAATTTTTACAGATGGGAAAATTGACCTACCGACATTTCAATAGTACAATCTTCCACCGCTGTTAATGATTGCGCTATATAGCATCAAAAAATCCTTACATTTATATGCTTATCATTTTGACTGTAGGCAAATCATAACAGAAGTTAATAGAAAACAAGCATGCGGGACGGCAACTCAGCGTCAGAGGGGAACAGGAAATAGCACTTGTTAGCACCTTGCATCCAAGTTAATCAAAGCAGTTTACAAACTTGACTGAAATTCAGCTTCACCACAAATCTGTCAGGCAGGGAAACGTTATTACCATTATTTCCCAGATGGGAAAGCAGTGACAGAAGCATAGGTCACTAAAAGGCACTGACACAGTTAACAGTACCGCTCCGCTAGTTGATACCCACTCCCATATTTAACCACTAATAAGTTCGGATGCTGTAGCAACCCAAAAGAGCTTTCTAAACGTTCACATGTATATCTACAGTGATCATCTGAGCAACAAGTGAAATTGGTTTGAACACAGCTATTCCTCTCCTGCTGGAAGGACTTCACTAAGAAGCCTTACACAAACATGGCTGAAACTTGCCGACCAGCTGGCTGCCTAATGTCTTAGTCCTGAGCCAACTTCTTCTCCCAGAACCTATTTTCTAGGGGACAAAACAGATGCACCACAGCTGGACCACCGTCTCCGAGTTGTTCTCAAACCACTGGATTCTGATTATGTTTACAGCAATACATCTGCAGCCATTAATTCAAATACTATATTTCCATTAAAACACATATTTGAATATTTGTCAAACTTCTTTTCAATTATGTGTATTTGGCTGTACCTTTCATCTCATGCCTGTGACAGGAAGCTCAGAAGACTGGGACTGTGCTCTTCAGGCTGCAAGAGCCTGGCTATCTAAGAAATAGATAAGCCAGCCCAGAAATCCCAGTGCTGGACCCTTGGCAGTGCAATGAGCTTGTTACTACTACTGCTGCTGCTACTCATTGTGCACTGAGGCCACCACTCACTGTGGTGCCCTGGGCACGTTTCTGAAGAGGTCCACCTCAAGGTAGGACTGTAGCCAGTCAAGAACTCAGCTGGGGACTGGCTGTGGGCTGTGGGCTGATAGGTAATTTCCCAGAGAGGAAATCTCTAATGTTATGACTTTGACTTGTTTTCAAGGGTAAAACTCACTTGACAACAGTTAATGCTTGCTGTATAGGTACAATACTGTTTCCATTACCACATTTGATGTAAGAGGTGGTAGAATTGAAAAGGTCTAGTATTGTATAACTGTATAATTACTGTTAATAAATACTACTTGGACTAATTAACATCACGCCTCAGAACCTAGTGTTGGTGGGAAAATTGCTGTCTTCAGATAGCATAATAATTTTTGTTAATACCACAAATCAAATGCAGTTAAATGACATTCTCATGGGCACCATCTGATTGCTAGGCTTGCTGCAAGCCTTTTTTTTCCTGCAAGGCAACGAATCTCTAATGCTGACAATTTGCTCGAGAACATCCCTTCTTTGCAAATCAGGAAATATTTCTGAATTACTTTTAGGGTTACGCTATTTCACATTCAAAATCTTGGCCAAATACATTTGCCTTGAGCTCTATTTTTCTATTTCTCTAATATTACAAAAACACTAACATAGTTAAAAAAATAAAACCAAAACAGGAATGATAAATACTTACCACTTGGCTTATATCGTATCCCCAAGGAAGAAAAAGAACTCCTGTGTTATATTTCTCCCAGTGTGAACACATAAAGTTAAACAAGACAATGCTTAAATATATATACATTGTATATACAGAAACTCCAGTCTTCCCATTGTCACGGGAACAGACAGAAAAAAAAGAAAGCACAAAAATGGAGGTAGCCCAGCTATCCAGCCCATGGTCAAATAATTCTCCCAGAGGAGTACTGGACTGAGTCCTTCGAGCATGTTTCCCATCTATGGAGTCTAGAAGGATTGGGAAAGAAAAAACAATAAAGAATTAGAGCACAACAAAAGGAGTAACTTTCTCCACATGCACTTCACTACTGCCATATATAACATATGGGAAAAATACACCGATGACAACAAACTGAAGCACAACAGTCCCTTCAATACCAACATGTTAGGATTGCTCGTAAAATATTTGCTTCAGTTATCAAGTCATTTTTCTGTCCTTACCTCAGCTCTTAAACCAAATGCCACCTTCCTTACAAGCTTTAGAAAGACATTCATAATTACGTGTTCCCAGTGATCTCTAAACACTTTTAAGTCAGTCCCTGCAATCAGTTTCTCAATGAAGTGCTGAAAAATGTCCACAGGGCTTCTCACCTGTCCATTGGTGGTGTGGACCATCTGAGACTTCAGACCACTTGTGGGGAGATTCACTAAGGCATTTAGGTTGCCTGATCCTAAATGCCTCAATGACTAACAGTTACATGGCAGCCTCAAAGAGGAAATTCCACAAAATGTATTTGTGTGTGTGCCTACATAAGATATTTTAGAGAGTCTTTCGGTTGAAATCTTAGAATACAAGAGCTGGCAGTGTGCCCAGGTGGCCAAGAAGGCCAACGGCATCCTGGCCTGTATCAGAAATAGTGGGGCCAGCAGGAGTAGGGAGGTGATCGTGCCCCTGTACTCGGCACTGGTGAGGCCGCACCTCGAATCCTGTGTTCAGTTTTGGGCCCCTCACTACAAGAAAGACACTGAGGTGCTGGAGCGTGTCCAGAGAAGGGCAATGAAGCTGGTGAAGGGCCTGGAGCACAAGTCTTATGAGGAGCGGCTGAGGGTACTGGGGCTGTTTAGCCTGGAGACGAGGAGGCTGAGGGGAGACCTCATCACGCTCTACAACTCCCTGAAAGGAGGTTGTAGCGAGGGGGGGGTCGGTCTCTTCTGCCAAGTAACTAGAGATAGGACGAGAGGAAATGGCCTCCAGTTGCGCCAGGGGAGGGTTAGATTGGACATAAGGACAACTTCCTTCACTGAAAGGGTTGTCAAGCCTTGGAACAGGCTGCCCAGGGAAGTGGGTGAGGCACCATCCCTGGGGGGATTTAAAAGACGTGTAGATGTGGTGCTTAGGGACATGGTTTAGTGGTGGACTTGGCAGTGTTAGGTTCACGGTTGGACTTGGTCTTAAAAGTCTTTTCCAACCTAAATGATTCTATGATCCTAAGAATACCTTACTGTTAAGGTGAGTTATGTGTTGATCACTTTTAATACTTAAGTGTTTGACAGATGCCCAAAGACTGTACTGGATCTCACTCTGAGGATGCAGTTGGACAATATGGTTTGAGTTGATCTGAGAGTTCACTGCTGTTGAACAGGGGAGGACCTGCAGCCTGCTCAGCTGGTGGAAAGACAGCAAACATTACGTTTTCTTCCGGGTCACTGAACAGAATTGGAGCTGTGAATGGTACAAAAAGCAAGGGAGATGGCACAAGGGAGGGGAGGAAGTGGGTCTAGAGCTGTAATCTTTCTTAGTTGTATTGTCAAACCATACCCTCAGTCTCTTCTCTGAGACTGTGCTGGTGAGAAATAGAAATATTTTCTTCTTAAAGTTAAGTGTGAATACACAGGATGAACCTCTTAGGAAAAAGTACACAGAACAAACTTTACAGATTACTTATTGTTATCCTGAATCTCAAAATAACATGGGTAATTTTTTCTTTTAAATGTTACTTGGAAGGTACTATAGCTAACAATTATTAGCTATTTATAGCATTAGTAACCCAAAACTGACTAGAGATACAAGTCAGCAGAGTGATACCAAAGACTCCACAGCTGCTATAGATCATATGCTACTTAATTCTCCAGATTATTTGGCAGTACTCTGAGTTTTGTTTAATGTAAATATACTTCAGGGATCTAAACCAGGAAAACATGGGATTTCATTTTGTACAGATTTTAGACTATCTCCCTATTGTAATACCTAAACAGATGTGAGATATCCTCCACTCAAATACAAATCTCTTGAGACAGTTCTCACAACTATAAAAATTAAAGATCTCATAGAGGATTTCAAATATGGCTTGCCCCCTTCTAGAGCCGCATTCTCTCTCCATTAACATTGCCATTGAATTGTCGGCATCTTACTAAAAAGTGCAGAAAGAAAACTGTGTATATAAGCTTGAGGTTACTTGAATAGTGTTGTTATAAATGTAGAAATTCTTTAGCCTATTTTAGGATGCTTCTGAAACTTAACTAGTAAGTAGGTATGTAAAAATCCCTAAACAGTATATGGTCTTTCATATTTCAAGAACATCTATCCCAAATCAGAGAGAATTCAGTTATAGGGGTAATATACTTTTTTAATGAGAATGATAGAAGATTGGTCTGTTCATAAATTATTTTACATTTTCACAAAATAGTATTCATATTAGATACTAAAATATGTACACCAGTGAAAGAGTGGGTTTCATTTAGTAGGAATATTTTACTAAAAAGAGTTAGGCTTATAATGGTGTCATTAAATACAGTACTTATAATGAACGTGGGTAAAAATACAGGAACTATATAACACATACGTAAAAGTGGATTTTCACAAATCTTCACCCACATTTTCCATGTGGTTTCAGCAGCTTTTTAAGAGACTGAAAACATTTTCTGGTTTAGATTTCAGTTTGAAATCATTCACGCCAACAATGGTGTATATTCAATAGGGGACAAAAGCCGTCCCACACTTCCACTGCTTTAGGATTATTATATTATGATTTTGTCTCATGAAGGTTCATAAATCTTCAGTTTTATTAAAGTTTATATAACTTCTAAATAATGGAATTCAAAGTAACAGCAAAGAGCATTCCATTTTACGGAAAGGGAAAAGATACCAAACCACCTTAACAAAGGGGGAGAAAAGAACAGCATGCTAGGGAATTTGGAGAGAGTAACTGTGTCATTAAAAAGAAGCTGAGAGAGATTAAAGCTGCATATTTGGTTAGTTATTATGGCTCTCTGCAGTATTCCAAAGGGAAAACTTTGGCCATGCAGAATTAAATCTGAGACTAAATATTTCATGAAGTGGCTTGGACAGCACACACAAAAATCTACATATACATCGGTTCATTATAGCTTTGACTGTCAACATCATATTCCTTGTCTTCCAAGTATTAGGAACTATAGGCCTCACTGGCAAATAACATCTACATTAAGAACCTCAGAAGCTGAATTTCCAATGAGCTTTCTGGGATGTCATACACTAACAGCTCCAATATGTAATTCCTATTTATGAAACAATAGCCACTTCATTAAATTCCCTACAATTACATAAAGAATGGTTTTCATAAAAGAAACTGCTGCTTCTGCTAATGATTATAGAGAGCTGTTAGGGAAATCTGACTGGTAGTCAGCTTCAAGGGACGGTTGTCCCATTGATTTCTATGGTACAAATACAAAGAAATTCCGGACAAAATAATTTTGGCACAAACTCGCCACTTGAATAGAAATGTCTGCACAAGGGGATACACACAGGTTAATCAAGATGGCTCTACCTGCAAGGGTCTGATACCAAAAGGGGCCAGCATCTTTGTACAACACTGCAGTGTACACATCTAGAACACATCTATATCTAGCCTGGGTACCGTAAGCATGGCACACAAATGTACGGCTACGCTCTGCAATGCAGGGCCTTATAAGAACCAGCTTCAAAAGAGAGGGTACGTTTACACAGCACAGTGCAGTCCACGTAAATATGCCGCCTTGAGTTCCCCAAAAATGAGCTCTGTCGCACCACGTTGTGGAGAGACTAGTCTGGAATGAGTTAGCTTTGGAAGAGAAAGCAAGAAAGCCATGCTAATGTGGATCTCACTCCCAGATCTGCATCAGTTCAGGTCTATGTCTTCACACCACTGCACAGCAAGATGCAATGTACCTAAAAATACAGTCATGGTATGATATAAATGTAAAAATGGAATATGAAACTGAAAATGAGGTATAGGTGTTATGGGAGAAAAACAGCAACAGGAAAGAAAAAAAATGATATTTCATCTCCATAAGAAGCTCAGGCCTGTCACCACATTCATACCATCTTTCCTGACACACGCCATAAGCACTGAAGTGCCTAACAGGTTAAAACACAACGCTACATTCATTTTCCTTTTTCTCTGCTTTGCCCTTTATTTTCCCCATCCTTGAAAGCATCCTCTGCTAAGGCAAGTGTCAGGGAGCTTCTCAGAACGTCATCATTGGGGGACAAAGATTTTTATGAAACCCAACAGCAATGACTGCTGCTATGTAATGATTTCCATTGTTTCTCTAATATATCATTAAAAATTGCTGGGGTTTTTTTTAAGCCTTATGGCTGGTTTTTGTTGTTGGTTTGGGTTTTTTTTCCATCTCAGAGAACTGTTTTGGAGAGAGATTAATAATTTATCCACTATCCTCTTCATTTTGATAATGCTGAGCACTAACGAACTAGTAGATAAAGCTATATGAAGACATCAGACGTGTAAATGATTTCATTGTACTTTACCTAAAGCGTAAGCACAAAAGGTGGTAAAAGCACTGAACAGCCACACCCAGGTGGGAACAAGTCCAGGACTGGTACCTGAAATAAATCGGGTAGTGAGTCAGTGTAACAGTGGTTAACATCAAAGTCCACCGAGATACGCATATACACATGAACAAGCTGCCACTGATTAGCGTGCTACATCAAACAGATTGAAATACTCGTTTTTGACCTTAAGTCATCAGTGAGCTCTATCAAAGAAGCAATGAGCAGGCTTGAATATATTTATTCTGTAAAGGAGGGAAGATAAGGTAGAGGTTTTTTAGTCCTGAAACGACTCTAGTATTGCACAAAATAATGATAGTAACTAGGCAAAAATTTTCACAGGTCATGGGAAGACTATCCATCAACAAATTAGTTAATGTTTATGCAATATCTAAAGACAAAAAAAAGTCGTTTTCAAGCATGATCATTACTATTAGCGCCAATGTGGGGTTTGTATAGCACTTTTACCATAGATCTGAACAGAAAATTTTTGTCCTTAGGCTAGGACAGATATTAGCACCCTTTTTTCCTCCTTGAAAAAAAGGAAAAGAAAGCTGAATTGGGCAGAACCCAGGGTTCTGTTATTGCTCTGCTGATAGCAATAACCCAGAGTTATTGTTGCTCTTTTAAAGAATTCAATCTTTTTTCCAGAGAGTGTTCTATTTAACTTAAACATAATCCAATAAGGACTACACCAGCACTAAACAACTGTAAATGCAAAGCCCTCTCAGGTTTCTGGCATTCGGCACCAAACACAGGGAATACTCGCACACGGAGGTGTGTCCTTGCTGAACGGGCAGATGCCAGTACCTAAAGCAGTGCCCTGGCCACCTTTCTCTCAATGCCTCTTCTTGCCGCTCCGAAAGAAAAGATGGCAGTTCCTGACTCCTAGTTGCAAATTTTCAAACTGTAGAATGAAAACCAGCTGTCCAGGAAATTAAGTCTTTTATTTCTGATCCTAGGTATGGGATTGATATATGATACTCAAAAGGTTCATTAGGTTGCACAAACATTTTCAATCAATTGAGAAATGATGGGCACTGTTCTTGCATGAAATCAAGAATAGGCTTGCACATAGAAATCTCAACTCTAACAGACTTAATCGCCATTTCAAATGTCTTCAAGTTCAATGTGTATCTACTGGGAATGTGTCGAGATAAAATTATCCCATTAAAAGATCTGCGTTGGATGCTCTTTTATTACAGAACTTAGTAAATATCAGCTGCACTGATAAAAAAGCAAGTGCTTAAGGATGAGGTCAGATGATAACTACCTAACGTACTGGTCCTGAAAACTTAATGCGCATACAGGATTATTTTTGAATCAAAACTGCTAACAAGTATCCCTGCCTCTAGAATTGTTGTGATAAATGTACAAACAGCTCACGCCAAAAGGTACCTCCTGAACCTAACCACAGGCATAAGAAATTAAAGGCAGCAAAAAAACCCCAGACATAGTTGTTTCAGGAAATAAAAGTGTTAAGTCTTCACCAAATTGTCTAGTTTAAAGAAAGGCAAAGATTTTTATATATTAATCACCTGGGAGATGCTTACTACTTTCTGTAGGCTCCAACAGCTGGTCTGAGAAGCCCAGAACTGAATGTGCCCTACGCTTAGGAGCAATCAGCTCCTTTTTGCTTTTGACTTGGTCTGCCATGAGGAGCAAATATGGACTTGGACTTTGAAAGTCATAATTTCAAGAGACATTTGTTTAGAAATTATTTCTTCTTTGTCTAGAAGCAGTCTTGAATGGGGGGGGGTGGAGTAATTAAAGGGAAATTAACTCATTCAGGCATGGATTTAGGTATTAGGAAATGTGAAACCAATGAAAAGTTTATAAAGAACATTAGGGTGGTTTTTGGCTGTGTATTTAAATCCTGGCATACACTTTAAATAAAATGAGATATTATCATAGACTTCAAGCAGCACATGCTGAAACCCGTATTTAGGGTTGAAATTAAACAAGGTTTTTCAATAAAATTATCTAAATTTATAATGCCATATGTGAGGCCAGATCCTCCCATAGGCACATGGAGCCTCATTAAGGGAATGAGTGGACGATTCAAGTATCTAGTACCTCCCTGCATCATTCAGAAGTATGACATAAGCAGCTCACTAATTCTGAAAAATTACAACATGAGGATATTTACCTGAGGCAGTGTAGTCCCAGTCATAAAAAGATATTAGAAAATAATTAACTAAAATCATGACAAATCCAGAGAATGTTAACAGGTTGGGAGCAATCCACAAAGGCACTATCTGTTAAAAAAGAAAGAAAAAAATCTAAGAAAAATTATATTTCAAATTGTAAGTCCTATTTCAATTAAATATTTTTTGTTTTTTATCAGGAAAGGAGAAGCCTGTATATGACACTAGCAATATTCAGATTTGTACACATTTTCCCATTTTCAAATTAAAATACAGTTTTCATTTCTGAAATTTACTTTCAAATGTAATCCTTTTGCCTGATCTTTGTGACTGCAGTAAAAATGTCATTTAAAAATGTCTTATTTCCTACGTTATACACTATCCTTATTTCCCCAGCCACGAAGGAAAGCTTCTCGCTTTTCAGTGTATCACAACTGAAAGAAGACTGCAGCACCCCAGTGTGGTAATTCAGCATCCACGTGGCAGGTTTTTTAAAGCATCCTATTCCCACACTATAACAAGGAAATTTCCTCTTCTAAAATATGTTAATAATTTCCAACTCTAAACATCAACAAATCAGACACCGAGTGCATTACCCTGTTAGATCCACACGAAGTCCCTGTTACAAGCAGCTCCCTACTTCTCTAGACAGTAGCTTTCTGCAGGGTCTCCCTCTTTAGGCATAAATTATAAACACTCCATTAATTCATTTGACTTTGCAGAGTGCTGAAAAAGACTCTCTGTCTTCACCTAAGCCTCTAATTCTTTGTTCCATTAACCATTCTCAGCTATTCATCCCCTGTGACTTTAACGCATTCCTTAATGGCAGCATGGATCCTTTCCGGTAACACTCTTACCAAGTAACACAGCTTCTCCAAAATATTTTCTGAAATAGCATACACAGCTTTCTACATGATTTTTAGACAGAATATATTTGCAGAAATACTAAGTATCAACCATTACCATCACTCAAACACAGTATGATTATATTCAAAATATAAAATATTGGAGGCTTATAATCAAGTTCTTTGGAGCGCCTAAGGACTGAAAATGTATGTAAAGTACTTTGACATTATAAAATATTCCAAAACAATATTAAAGAAAAATAAGTTAAATAATTTCAGATACTAATAATAGTTTTGAAATCAAATGTTTTGTTAATTTCTTTGGAGTAGCTAGATGGACAGGCAGATGAATACGTACTAATTTATATACATCTTTACATTTCCTTTATGCTATTAGTACATGAAAAATTTGCATATAGAATTTGAATGCTTGGACTGATTAATTATCCCAATTAGATCCTCTTTTTCTACTACAGAACAATTAATAATATTCAGGAGAAACTGTGCAACTGACAATGTACAGTGTAACCTTCCAAAAATCAGATGAAAATTCCTGAATATTTTCCAGTTGTATTTCTTTGATGTTTTCTTTAATAACATTGGGAAAAATGTTAAATCTGATAGTTGCTTTCCCTATGACCAGGATTTTATCACTAAGTTTAAAATACTGTATGTCAGCTCTTGCAGTATTTAAAATACATCAAGGAATGCATAGGGTTACAATAAAAAAATTTTAACATATCTATCATTCTTAGTCTTCAAAAGCCCAATTCTAAACCCCTAAGAACAAGTGACAGCAGATGTTCCCTGAAGCTCCTTTAGGAGAACACCAGAGGAGGAACCCTTCACTGCACGGTCCCTGCTTCTTACATTGACTGCACACTCAGTGTGCAGCGACAGCAGCACGTCTCCTAATTTTGCTACCTGGGGATGCAGAAACCTTGCAAGACGGAGGCTTCGTATGAATTGCCTGCTGTGGAATTTATCTGATGTCTATGACCTTACATGAAATAAGAAGGACAGACACTGAAGAAATCCTAGATTGGTCTCTTTTAATCTAAAACACAGATCAAAACAGTGTGTTAAGACAACTTGTGGATGAACCGTTTACGTGGATATACGTATACGTTTAAAAATGACTGATTTCTCCTGTATGATTCATAATAATTATTGATTATTAAATAAAGTGAGGCACCATAAATGTCTGCTTTCTAATTAGGTTCATCATTCTAAATAGTCATAATGTCATTATTAAGTTATTACAGGAAATAATTTATGCTTACACAGTGCAAACATGAAGACAATATTTTAACCCACTTTGTTGCTAAGACCATGTATTTTAAGGAAAAAACCACCAAAGCATGTTGCTATACTTGTAATCCCTTTGGCTAGTAGACACACCATGAAAAACAGTTACAGGAGATCTATCCTCAGGAAAACAGCCTCTCCTGCAGGAAAACAGCCTCCTCCTCTGCCCTAAGCATACTCTTTTGATCCTTACCGAACCTTACCTGTCTAGGTATTTGGAAAGTATTCCAGTTGCAAAATCTCTTTTGTTATATTTAATGCCCCTTATTCTTTTGGTTGGCATTACACTACCATCACCCTATTTCACAATTCAAAAATTACAGGGTGTTAAAGATTAACTTCTTACACATGTTGGAAAAATACAGCCTGATTTTACTAGTATCCTATACAAGGATTCATTGCAATCTTCATTATCTAATTAACAGACAGTAGAAGTCTAATACATCAATGCACCACATGATTAATACAACTGGAGGTGCCACTGGGGAGAATCACATCTGCTCTCTGGCAAAACCATGGTATGCTTGAACCTTTTAACAAACTCCTAGTTCCACAAAATACTAACTGATTTCTGTTTTAACGGGTCTACAGCCATTCATGCTAAAAGCCTTAATACAAACAGCAAATGTTTTAATAGATCAACTGTCTATTTGGATAATAAACAGTAAAGTACGCATATTTATATAAAGCTCTGTTCAAACTTGAACTATTCTTTAACTAAGTCACTTGAGACCACTAAAATCCTACTCATGCCAAATTCTAGTGATCAAATCAAAGTTCATAAAGGCAACAGAGGGGGCGTTAATTGACTTCAGTGAAGCTGGCATACACCTGCGTATCCCAGTGGGATTTCCTCCTTTTCCTCCCATTGTCCTGCAAAAATGTGATTTCTCATGAATACAAATAGAGGAGGAATATTCAGTTCATGTACTAGCTAAGTAATACTATCCATTATCTGTCAGAGAGCACGATTGTTCTTTATTATAAAATACAAATCTTAAATAAAGGCAAAAAAACAGAGCATTGAATTCATTAAAGATGAAATACCTATAGTTGCATAATCACAATAGTTTTAAATAACATTTAAAGTTAATTGTTACTCTGTAATTTCATGTAGGTGTTACTACAATGTGGAAAAGCTGCGATGGACAGGAGTATCTCGGAGTACTTCAAGCCCATTATAGAATGCAGGCATGAAACATTACCCTTCACTTCCTGCTTTAGCACCAGATTCAACACGTTTCTGAAGCACATACATCCAAAAATCACACTCAAACTGACACAGGCACATGATACAGTACATAAGAAAGATGTCCCTGGAAGAGGAAAGAGAGGAAGATAATGCTCAGGGTTTCCAGGCGAATATCTACATTAAATGCACAAATTCTTTGTTTTCCTAGCATCCCCACCACAGGTAAATGAGCTGGGTTATGACAACATGTTTTCAGTTCTTACGTATGTCAACATCCCAGCTCATAAATTCCCACGTCTTCTCTAATGTCAGGCTTTTCTTAGTTTCTCATAACATAGGAAATACAGTGATTGATAATGTCTCATAACGTACAAAACACATCTTCCAATGAATTCTGTGTTACGGAATATAGAGAAACTTGTGTTGCAGTTAGGACTAAATAGACACATGAAAGGCCAGACCCAAATCCCAAGCCTCTGTTCTCATAGTTGTGGTGTTGGTTTTTTTTTTTTGCTTGGCTCTGTGAATTTTAGGCTGTTTTTTTTTTAACTCCTCTATAATCTGGTAAAAATAATCCCTGTGGAAAGTTTATTTTCACCAGATTAGAAACTAAAAGATAATTGATTCATATCTGCAAATGGATGTATTAGGATGTCTGAGCTGAGAGAAATTACTTCTCCCAGTCATCAAGAAGCACACTTGTACTGCCCAGTTTTGAATTAACATATTAGATGCAATGTTTCTTCTTCTTAAAAAATTATCCCAGCTTTACTATATCTCCCTATTGCAATGCACTGTTCTATTTAAATAGAAATAAGATGATATATTGTAAAATGTAAATTCAATATTACATTCTAGATCACAGAATATTATAGTCTAGAGCACGCTCATAGCCCAGTTATAATGCTTACAACAGGCACAAGCTACAAAAAAAATCAATGACGAGTACATGTATTCAAAGCTTCTCCTTCTAAAAATAAGAGTTGATCACATTTATTACCACTGTTTTACTTACACTTTAAGAGAAAAAAAGTATTTTTTGGTGAACAGAGGAGCAGAATTTTCTTGGACTGAGTTTGGGACAACAGTTACTGCCACACCTGGTTTCAGTATCTAGCCAAGAACAAAACCATTCTAGCATCTTCTGTTCCTACTAATATTTTACAAACAGTTAAATTTTGGCCAGTAAGTTTGGTGCTCCCCCAGTTCTCATTTTTTATCTCTGGGAGCAACCAAGATGACTCTCCTGCAATCTCTACTACATACTGCTTTCCCCTCTGCAGCTGTGCATTCCCAGCTCCTCTGCAGGACTCCGATTTTACCTGGCAGTATCTTTTAATGTTAGAATGACTACTTCTACAAAAGCTGAGAGCAGTATAATTTGTCTTTAAATCCTTGTGATACATCACTGAGAATTATCCTGTAACTCTCTTGCACCAGAAGGCAAAGCATAACATTCATTGCTGTATCTTCAGGGTTCAAATCAAACCAAATGCCAAAGTACAGACCACTCCGGTCTTTGGTTCTGTACTCAGATCTCTCAGCTTTTGAAAGAGGTTTTCAGTCCTGTGCTCTGGTTTGGGTTCTCTTCCAGCAAGAAGTGAACAAAATCATGCTCACCTAAAATTTAAGGAGGTTTAAAACATCTAAGGTGGTCACATCTTTTATAGGATCTTCACCCTATGCTAGATGAGGACAGTCAAGAATGTTGCTTTTCTTCTGGGAAAACGCTGCAACAATTATCTCCAAAGGAAGTTTTTCACTGATAATACTCTCCCTTCAATTTGATAGCAGATGAATACCCATGGATCTCCTAAACCAAAGTGCAAGTGCACAGTAAAGCCTCTGCTCATCTCCCATGCCGGACTCCAGAGTGCTGGGGGACCTTTTCTGCCTCATTGTTTCCCTCAGTATTATGATGGGAATGAAAACAGAGTCTCTGAACTGAATTATTGAATTCAGTTTCACATCTTTGAATTGCTTTTCTCTCATACTGTGTTCAGGTTGTTTTTTAATTCTTAAGTTAGGTCATATAAATACTTTCGTGAAATTACGTTGAGGTTATGAACGAGAGATTATGATTTTGCTGCTATATCAAGCATAAGCAATACCTGAATTATAGAACCCAAAGATGGCAGATCCAACAGCACTCTGACCACATGCATCCTTTTTTGTTTGTATAAATGTTTGTTTTCAAGTCTGCTCCAATCTAAAGATTTCCTCTAAAGAGGCAGATGCAGAAGTCATTGCTTCCTCGGAGATCAATAAAGTTCGTATTTATTTGAGATACAGCCTTTGTTTTGCCAACAACAGCAAAAGTAATTGTGAGCGGTTTTATTTTTAAAAACTGCAGTTCATAATGCATTCAAGAGATGCCATCTTCCAATCGTTATGGTGATCATGGTAACAGCTCTCATTTTCAGCTTCTTAGAGAAATGCCTAGCTCCCTCGAGCAAGTACCCTTGGGAGAAAATGAGACAGCACTTGCATAAAATCATGTGCACAGCACAGAGATAAAGCCATGCTGTTGTTAGGTGGCATATGCTGCACAAAAATAATTTGTACTAAGTAAACCCTTCAATGTCTGCAAAGCTGTTTAATGAAAGATGTAAAAAAGAAACAGATGCCTTTTGTATAGTGATCAGGAAAAAAAAAAACCACCTTGTTTTTCTAAAAAAACCCACATCAAAATCCAAACATACTCATCTTAAATATAGCTATATATCCTGTAACATTTGTTTTCTTTTATACAGATGTCTTAAATTCAGCTTTATTAATCAATGCATATTTTTAAATGAAAATACATGCTGTATTTAAAACAAATTCTTACATTATCACGTGATATTTCTATTAAATAAAATTCTTACCTTAATAATTTTGTTCCAGATGGGCTGCATAACATACACAGATAAAGGATTTGTATCCACAGCACTGTACTGTGAGGAAACAAGGAAACATGTTAAACAAAGCACTGAACAATGCATACTTCTCCATCACTGTATATCCTTCAGCATCTAAGAACAATCACTCTGAGTGTGACTGGTGTAAATTTATTTTATTCTGATGACCATTCATACAGTTTTAGTTTAATTTAAAAGCACTGGCCTGGTTTACAATTACCTTGTTAGCAGCTCTATGTACTAACACAAAGGTTTAGGCTGGTGAAACGGCAAACAGCTCTGTAGTCACATTTTACTTTTAAATTCTTATTCATTTTAGAAGTTATCTTATAAGACTCTGCATTTCTAACATATTTCGGATTTAATACCTTTATTTGCACTACCAGTAATGCATGGTCTGAGCAGCAGTTCATTGCTAGGATGCAGAATAGATAATGCATATGGAATATGGTCATAAGTGGAATATTATCTCGCAGAGATACACAGCTTTTGACATAGAAAAACAGTTGCATTTGCACTATGCTAATTAACATAAGGTGATGTTATTATAAAAATAAGCTCTAAAACACCACAGTTCATTACCACAATAAAATTTCCCTATTGGACAGACTTGTAAAAATATTATATGTGTTTTATAAATTCCCATAAGCACACATCTGTATCTTTGCAAACAAAACATTTCAGAAATCCGAGCCCACCCCGAACTGCTGTTGTCTACTTTCTCCTCAGAGGACAGTATCAAGTTTTATCCTGCCTTAAGACTGCAGAACACAGACTCAGAACAATCTGCAGAAGAACGATCTTAACTGATAATACCACTCACAACCACGTTCTTGAGTCCTGGCGGGTCCATGGTGGAAAAAGTTAGTCATCGTTGGGGTGGTCCACGTTATTCTTTCAGAAATTCTTGGTCTTTGAAAGTGCATATATGACTTACGTTGTTAGCTTAGTGCATATATGCACTTATTAGTGCATATATGACTTATGTTATGTGAGTCATATTGCATATGACTCACATAAAGATTCAGATATATCTATATACAGCGTTGTCCAAACACTGTGTGTGGACAATGAGAATAATGTAGGGATGTGTTAGACCACAATTTGTCGAAGCTGTCACATGCAGAGAGGCTTTCATTTCACCTAACTTCAGCCAACAGCTAATCGTTCTCTCTACAGTTAATTTATCAAGCTCTCCTAGCCAACTACCCTTTGGATGAGATTGCACTCTGGAAGTACCTGTTTCAAGCCAAAGGAGCCTAGACACTCGTCTTAAATTTAGGCACCTTTCAGGTGACTGAAGTCTGGCAAGATTAATCTCAGTTCCAGTATCCCCATTCACCAAGCTTTTACACGCACACTTAAAGTGCACACAGCTGAGCTAACAGCTTTCAGTAGACAAGTGCAAGCGGGACAAAAGATTAATGCAGCATGCCTCAGGTTTTGAACGCAGAGTCTGTGACTTTTCATCTAAACTTTCTGAGGATATCAGGCTACAGAGCGCTTAAGAACTGTTACACACATTTCCTTTTTCTATCTGCATACAAAGGATACTTTTTAATTACTTTCTGGACAAAACAAAACATTTGTTTAGTTATTTTGTAATTTGTGGTTAAGTTTTAATCACAGACAATAAATGTAGTATACTTGTAAAATTATTATAATACAGCTACATGTACATACTGGCAAATATTCAAGAAATCACCTATCAGCTACTGGTCAGACCAGGCAGACTAACTTTCCACAGGGAATAAAATGTACAGTTTAGTGAAGTGTACATCATTGATTTTTTTTCTAAAAATATTGGAAGCGTCACTTAAGTGTATCATTTTTCTCTGCTTCTGCCACCCATATTATTTAAAACATGAGACAATTCTGTTAGCTTTTCTGCGAGAATATATATTAGAATTCTTAAATACATTACCTCAGAAAATATGAATTTGCAGGTAAAACTAAAGTTTCACTATTCTGTATGTATTTGCACCTCCAGATGCTGTATTTTATAGTGTAACTTTCAAACATTGATTATTACAACTGATTGATCTTTTGATGGTCCAGCTTGCATGTGAATTAACCCAGTCTGAACTGTCCATGGGCTTTGCTTATATTTATGCCCAAAATAACAATAATACATATAAGCCATACAATACCTATACCAATAGAACAGTCAGCTAGTACTTAATTCACATGAGAACTATGGAAATCCTCTGAAAACGAAGAAAATTCAAAGTATCCATTAGCACTATTGAGGTTCCAGGTAATCAGGAATCTGCCCAAAGTTTCTCTGAAGCTATTGCCCATTTCCTTACCTCAACTGGTGTTCAAAGACCATGTGAGGTACGTGATAATTTGCTGACCAGTAAATTCAATTAATTCAGCCATACCTGGATAAGAATGCGCAAAGGTCAAAATATGTGACCTTCGCTCCTGCTCCTACTTTGGCTTTCTCCTCCTCCCCTCCACCCCAAGCCTTCAAAGTCATGAATAAAATCACAAAATCGTAGTTAAATAACAACAGTAAAATGAGGGTTTCTATGCAAAGTACTCACTGGCTGTCCAGAACTATTACTTCCTCGCAGGAGAACAAAAGGAAAAACAATCTCATTTCTTTAAAATTATTTTCTTTTATAGAAAATATAAGAGATTATAAAGGGATTATATAATTTCTGTATTTTCTGAAATGGAAAATATAAGAGATTATGTAGTTTTCCAACATATCTCTGTATAATAGTGTCCTGGTTCCGGCTGGGACAGAGTTCACTTTCTTCCCAGTAGCTGGGAGGGGTGCTGTGTTTTGGGTTTGGTATGAGAGGAGCGTTGGTGGCCCATTGATGCTTTGGTTGTTGCCGAGTGGGCTTGCACTGGGACTTTTCTTTGTCCCATGCTCTGACAGGTGCATGGGAAGCTGGAGCAGGGGGAAGCATAGCTAGGGCGGCTGACCCAGCTGGCCAATGGGGTATTCCATACCATGTGACATCATCCTCAGTATATAATTAGGAGGCGTGGTCCGGGAAAGGGGGGCTCCCGTGTCTCGGGACGGAGCGGAGCGTTGGTCGGCGGTTGGTGAGCAGTTGCATTGTGCATTGCCTGCTTTGTATATTCTGTTATTGTTGTTGTCCTCACTGTTACTATTACTGTTCTATTTTGTTTTATTTCAATTATTAAACTGTTTTTATCTCAACCCGCGAGTTTTCCTACTTGTGCCCTCCCGATTCTCTCCCCCATCCTACCGGAGGCGGGGGGTGAGCGAGCGGCTGCGTGGTGTCTAGTTGCTGGCTGGGGTTAAACCACGACAAATAGACACGAACATAAGACACAGCAGCTTTTTGTTTGCTTGACAGTTTCCAAACTCATGCACCAAAAATCAAAACAGGCCTTATTAAAAAAAATAAGAATTACAGCCAGCTTTTGTCACCTGAAGACATTTCAAGACCTGTCACACTTCATCGTGCTCATTCCTGTGTCTGTGGCTGAACCGTGGTCCTCTGTGCGGGGAAGGAACATTCAGCAGATGTGCAGAAGAATGGGAATTTGCTCTTCCCTCGCCAGTAATCTGTTTTAGCCAGATCAAAGGACACACCCAAAAAAGCATTCTGCTAGTTTTCTGTCATGGCAAAAATAAAACTTGACAAATAAAATCTGCTACATAGTTTAACACTCTGCTTTGCTCTGCTCCCAAGAAGCTACTAACCTCAAGGCCATGAAATCCTCAGGAGTTTAATGCTCATGGCTGCTCAGAAAAGCAAATTACTGAGTAACATGCTCACATTACGATCAATGAACATGCATGTGAGAGTGCACTGAACCTGATGTAAAAAAAGTACTGCCATTTGCTATTGCATAATTCTGTCCTTTTCAGGGCACTTACATTAAAAGACAGAAGTGGAGGATAAGCCTGCTGGAGGTTTTTAAGACTGATACAAGCGCTAAGCCACTCCCCAGTAAACGCTTTCTGCACTAGAAAAGGGATCTTGATTGTCCTTATACAAAGAAGGGGGGCTTGGATTAATCAGAAAGCTTCTGTTAATTATTTTTGAAAGAAGTTGTAATAGTTGGGAGGGAACAGCAGTAGTGAGGGAATAGGAAAAATGGCATTAATCGACTCCATCTTACTCCCAAGTCCAAAAATGCTTCTGCTGTTTTTTTTAAATAGCTGGTATCTCCTTGAAAGCCATCTGCTTTCCCTCTCTGCATTAATAGCAGCTTCTAGCAGAGCTAGAAATGAGAATACAGACAGCAGACACATGTGCACACATACATGCTGACTCGGGCGGCACACATAAGATCTGCTTTTTACTCTGTGTTCCTGCGTCTTAATCTCCACCCAGGGGATCCAGCACAGCATCCAGTCTGTACTGGTCAGCTGCATTAGAGGAAAGAGGAAAGATGAGAGGATTAAGGTGAAGGCGGGGAAAAGGTATAAACAGTAAGAAAAGTAAGAGTAAGGAAAGAAAAGTAATTGAGAAAAACAAGAGAAAGAAAAATGAGCCAAAGCAAAGGTTTGGCTACACAGAAGAGACACAACTGTTCTGGAGTGGCAGAGCAGAGCCAACCCACCCGTGGATCAAAAGCACTCGCAGTGACCAAGGTCTGTGCTGCTAAATACAAGATGAACTTCTGGTACCCTCTGGCTCACACCCACGCAGCTTAGAAATACCTCCCCTTATTGCCAACTGGTCACATCCACACCTCACAGCACTTGGTGGAGGGGTTTTGGGCCTCATTATCTGGCCCTGCACACCTAATACATTATTAGCATTGAGTACGTTTCAGTTCAAAGTATCTAAAACAATCTGGAGACTACATTGTAACCCAGCAATACCGCATTTTCAGAGCATGGAAGTAAGAACTGTGTGTTGTGTGTGTTCAAAGATCCAAATGCCCATGTTGGGAGAGTGCTGCAGGATGGCGAAAGCCAAAAAATGGTGGGTACTGCCTCCAGAATGGACTATTTCCAAAACAAAGCCTAGTTATTGTCTTGGAGACACGTTCTGGGAAAGAAAAAAGAACCAGGGAGTGAGCTAACCATTAATCAGAGCAGAAAGCTGGATCTTCACTGGGCTCCCTGGCCCTCTCCAGCCTTGCACTGTGGAGGTATCCCAAGAATAAAATTTTTGAATGACTACAATGAAGAGAATAATATAAAGCATGTCCACACAAACTCAGAGTCAGGAGAGAAAGCAAGCTGCAAGAAACGTGGTTGCATTAACTGCAGGGAGATACGTTATTTTAACTCAAGCTGGTCCTTATGCTAACAGACTATTCCATTTCTGTACTTAAGCTACTTTATTCCAGGTAGCACCAAACTGTGCCACACAGTCATATCCATTCAGAGATAGAGTAAAACTGTTGTGAATTGTTTACATTTGAATTGTTGGCATCAAAATGACTCTGTGGATTTTAATTTCATATTAGTAGCAACAAATTTGCAACACTTCACATTCCTGCCCAGAAATCAGCAAATTTTAATTTTTCATTAACTTCGTGAATCAGCACAGGATTTATTATCTCTATTGTATACGCTGGAAGACTGAAGCACAGATGGGCTGTGATTCACCCTAAAAGTATATAGCAAAGGATACAGCCACAATATTGTTAGAGGTGTCATACTTACATACATAATTTAAGTATAAGCAATACTAGTTTATTCAAATAAAGTCTGCCCATATTAGCTCAATTTTATACTTGAGTTCACTTTTAGAAGAGGATATAAAGAAGTCTATTAAAAATGTAAAGGCTGAAAAGCTTCTTTCCCAGACAAGCTAATGTTTAAAACAGCTATATATCAAATAGTAATCATGGTTTAGGTTGCAGTATATTGAATATATGGTTCTGTGATCCCTCTAATATTTCATGTGAAGTTAGATACCTGTTATGGAAGAAGACACTAGCTGTTCCCACATGGAAAAGATGAGAACCATCTAACGATGACATAAGGACTTAGATGAAGAACATAAATATTGTGATAACTGCCCTTTTCCTGCAAGCAAACTCAGCCAGGTCAGGCACAGGTATGGAAGAGCCCAGCTGTACGTGTGTGCTGATGTTCTAACAACTCGGTGGTCCTGCAGGCTTGGGGAACCTCCTCTTAAGTCAAGCTCAAATACAATACTCATTGTATTTTGTGTTACCCACGCAAAAAAAACCCTCTGTCTATTAGCGAACAATTCCTGGCAAAAGATCAAATGATGGAAAAGGGCGAGAACATGTAAAGAAGTTACTACAAGAAAACCAAGTGTTTGCCTCGCAATGCACCATAGCAGATGTACCTGTACACGTCATTACCTCATGATGAGTATTTGATGAATTGAGGTAACCTCAGCCTATATGTAAAAGGATAAGGTACTTCGATTTTCTGTGGGGGAAGCACCAAAATGAGAGCAGCTGAAATGCAGTAAGTTCCCCCCATACCTTATTCCACATAAATTATCTTGTTCCCTCACTCTAAAACTGGTTCATAGTGTTATCAAACTTTTAAAGTGTTATCAAAGTTTTAAATGAGCTTTGAACCTGTGGTCATTTACAATGACCAAAATGAATGAAAAGGGGAGGGGGGGAAACAAATAATTTTCTCCTCCTCCTAAATTAACTTTTCATTAAGATAGTAGAAGACAGCCTAAACCAGCTGAGAATCAATGCATCAAATTCAAAATAGGCAAAATTATGGTCTTTAGACAGTGATCTACTGAAAACAGTAACTCCGCAGAGTGGTTTTCCACAATATTTGCACAATATTTCCATAATGCCACCTGGACCGATCACTTCTCCAGCAGGGATAAATGCAAGTTTGTCATCATTTGGCCTGTACTTATATGCAGGGACCTACATCTCGGACGGAA
Organism: Fulmarus glacialis; assembly: GCF_000690835.1. Classification (NCBI taxonomy): domain Eukaryota; kingdom Metazoa; phylum Chordata; class Aves; order Procellariiformes; family Procellariidae; genus Fulmarus; species Fulmarus glacialis. The sequence goes on along the minus strand of NW_009190939.1, from coordinate 9,795 downwards.
AATTCTGAGGGATCTGCTCATGGAAAATCTTTAAAAAATTGATGTTCCACAGCTTACCTTTGAAATAAAAAAAGATTTAAGCAAGTGATGGGGTTTTACTGTCTACCACGTATGACCCAGCTATCCCCCCCAGGGCCAGCACAGCGCAGGTGGCCCCTTCCTTGGGTGCCCAAGGGCAGAGGCTCCCCGGGTGCTGAGGGCAGCGGCCGCGTCCCAGCCCTGGTCCCTGGGAGTTTTCGGCTGAGCCTCTGCCAGTGGGACAGGACGGGCTGCCAGGCCCTGCCCTATCGCCCCGGGGCCCCCACCGCCCCCAGCCATCATGGCACCCTGATAGCTACCAACACCTTCCTTCGGCTTCTTTTATCACATCTCCTCTCTGATTATGCAATTTCACAACACCTGTGTTTTGCAACTGACAGGAAAGGGGATAGGAGGAATGAGGATGGATTGGGTGTGGAATATTCTCTTTTGCATTAGACGAGTTTTTCGTGGTTTTGAAAGCTGCAAGATGACGCTCCCAATTCAGGGCATGAACCAGTCGCTATTTAAGAGAGCTTGGTGGGAACTCTCCCCCCTGACTCAAGAACTCAAGTTCTCTCCCCCCTGACTTTGGCCCCTTCAGTTCCATTAGCCCATGCATACCTATGGCTAGGAAATAGGGTTAAATTTTCCTTCCATCTTAAACTATTCCTAGTAAAATACTTGAAACCCAATGTGATGGTTTGGGCAACTCAACAATTCTGGTTGGTATTACTAAGTCATCAGGAAGTTGTTATTACTGTAAACTGCTGTCCTGGGGATGCTTCTTTGTAAATGTATACTCATCATTCAGACCTCCCCCTTTTCAGGAATCCTGACACACGCATTAGGCCACACACCACATCCTGCCACTTAATGGAGGTATGTATGAACCCATGTCTATGAAGTCATGGGGCACATGGAGTTGTGAGTCCGGATAGGCTGCTCTCAGGGAGTCATAGAATTATAGAATTGTTTAAGTTGGAAAAGACCTTAAAGATCATTGAGTCCAACCGTTAACCTAACACTGCCAAGTCCACCACTAAACCATGGTCCTAAGCACGACGTCTATACGTCTTTTAAATACCTCCAGGGATGGTGACTCCACCACTTCCCTGGGCTGCCCCCCCCCCTTCCCGGGCCAGCCTGTTCCAAGGCTCGACAACCCTTTCAGTGAAGGAATTTTTCCTAATATCCAATCTAAACCTCCCCTGGCGCAACTTGAGGCCATTCCCTCTCATCCTATCACTAGTTACCTGGGAGAAGAGACCAACCCCCACCTCGCTACAACCTCCTTTCAGGTAGTTGTAGAGCGCGATGAGGTCTCCCCTCAGCCTCCTCTTCTCCAGGCTAAACAACCCCAGTTCCCTCAGCCGCTCCTCATAAGACTTGTGCTCCAGGCCCTTCACCAGCTTCGTTGCCCTTCTCTGGACACGCTCCAGCACCTCAATGTCCTTGTAGTGAGGGGCCCAAAACTGAACACAGGATTCGAGGTGCGGCCTCACCAGTGCCGAGTACAGGGGGACAATCACCTCCTTACTCCTGCTGGCCACACTGTTTCTGATACAGGCCAGGATGCTATTGGCCTTGTTGACCACTTGGGCACATTGCTGGCTCATATTCAGCTGGCTGTCGACCAGCACCCCTAGGTCCTTTTCCACATGCCTGCTAGTGGCACATCCCCTTGCCTGCAGAGCAGTGTCGTCGCCTCAAGATCACAGAATCATGGGTTAGGATCACAGAATAATTCAGGTCAGAAGGGACCTCAGCAGGTCTCTACTCCTACCTCCTTCCCAAAGCAGGCTCAGCCAGGAGCTCAAACCGGGTGCTTAGTGATTTATCCAGCTGGGTCTTGAAAAGCTCCAAGGATGGGAACTGCAGAAGATCCCTGGGCAACCTGTGCCACTGCCTCACTGTGTTCTTGAGGAAAATTTTCTCGTTATATCCAGCACGAAGATGTTTTGTCTCAGCTTGTGCCTGTTTTCTGTTGTCTTCCCACCATGCACCGTTATAAAGAGCCTGGCTTCATCTTCTCAAGGACTTCCCCATAGGTACTGGCGGGCTGCTGCTAGGTGCCCCTGAAAATGTCTCATCTCCAGGCCAAAAAAGCCCCAGTCCCTCAGCCTCTCCTCACAGGACAAGTGCTCCAGCCCCAACTACTCTGGTGGCCTCTGCTGAACTTACTCCAGCTCGTTGACGTCTTTCTTGTATTGGGGACCCAAAATTGGACACAGTGTTCTAGATGTGGCCTACTAAAGGAGGAAAATGACTTCCCCCTTACTCAAGGGGCTGTGCTACTGTTAATACAAGCCAGGATGCTGTTGACCTTCTTTGCTGGCAGGGCACACTGAGGGCTCGCGTTCAGCTTCCTGCCTGCCACAATCCCGTTTGCCAGGAGTAAAGGGCTGACGGATCACAGATCTGCAGAGTAGCTATGCTTGAAATGTGGGATCTATGAGAGACATTAGAGACACACTAGAAATGAGAGGGGAGCAAGAACTCATAATGTGCTGGCCCCAAGAGTTAGGTTCTTGCTCACTATGTGAGACTAAATAGATCTGATTCTTTACTGACAGGACTGTAAGGACCCAGACCAGGGAGAGGTGGAGAAGGGATAACATTGGAAGTCAGCAACCGTTTTTCAATCAACGGTAGTTATATTAAGGCTGCTGACTAACTTGTCTTCAGGAAAAGGCTTTGTTTAATGGGACACATCCAAACACTTAACAGTGAGACCAAAATGATGGAAAAGAACAGAGAAACATGATTAAATATTGAGCAAGGGAAAACAGAAGGCTGATTGCACATTTGTTGCTGTAAAGGAACAAAGCTAGAGGCTGGTCCAGATTGGCAAAAGTACAAATCCTGCTAAAAAGCAAGACCTACACAATCTCAAGGAACTGCACAAAAAGATCCTTAACCATCCCTATTCAAAGATGCTTTAGCATGGCGAGGAAGTCGATTTCTATGTATTTTTTGTGTAGATTTGTCTTCTACAGTTGGTCAAGGAAAAGACAGTAAGATTTCTTTACTGAAAGAGTGGTCAGGCCTTGGAACAGGCTGCCCAGAGAAGTGGTGGAGTCACCATCCCTGGAAGTATTTAAAAGACGTGTAGATGAGGCGCTTAGGGACATGGTTTAGTGGGCATGGTGGTGTTGGGTTGACGGTTGGACTCGATGATTTAGAGGTCTTTTCCAACCTTAATGATTCTATGATTCTATGATTCTGTGCCGCACCTCTTTGTGTGCATGTACAAACCTATGTGGTTTTGGAGGTGCCAGCAGCCCTTTAAAGATCAAACAGTGGACCACATTCCCACACAGCGGGAACTCTACCAGAGTGTGTACCTAAATCTCTGGGGAACCCAAAGAAACTGCTCTAGGCCCAAAAGGGCAGACAGATTAAAAGTGGGTTGCAGTTTTCATGAGGGATGCTAAACAGGGATTCTGTACACATATGCTAAACAGTTGTGTGATCCAGTATCCTGATGCGTGAGAGGAGATATTTCACAGAAAGATGCAAGAACCCAATTCTTCCCTCTACAAAACAACCCTTATAAGAATGGTTCCTCTAGATTTATAACAAATAATCCACATCCAAATCACAGATACATCTTTGCAATTAGTCTTCTATTAAAACACAGATGAATAAATAATAAATATATATGAGTACATAAATGTGTATATATGCAGATCATACACATAAAATCCAATAAGCATTTCAGAATACTAACATCTCTTGATAAAGCAATAAAACAAAATTACGTAGTTGGTATTTGCACTTTTATAAGACTTAACAAGGCATACAACTCTTTATATCCAGTGTATTTGTCCCGAAAGTGATCTAATGAATCTTTGTAAATTCATGGGCATAATGTGGCACTCAAGAACATGTACAACTACACCATCATTGGGAAAAAAGTCCTGCGGCAAGTAATATCAAATGCAGCATCTCTGTGATGTGATTTCATTATGTTGTTGGCTCATTAGCATTAGCATATGATATGTAGAAGGAAAATAATGACTACAAAGCTCTTGAAATGCTACATTACGTCAGCTACCATTACAACAGGATAAGGAATAAGAAATGGTGTGCACACGAAGACAGGGTTTCAGAATTATGTAATTCAGTTGGCCCACGACCCTTCTACACATGAATACAGTCACAGAAAATGTAAGGGTAATGAATGATTTGGTTTACTTCACATATTATTCAACAACTTTTAATTACACCCCCAGTCTTCCAATCCATCAAAGTAATATGATTCTATTCGTAGAACAGTGGCTGTTGACTCACCGGTTTTATGGAAGGTGGAAAAAGTAGTTTTCACTGCCTCAAATATTCAAGGGCTTTATTAAACTGAGGTGGTTTGCAAAAACCAACTGCAGCAGATAAAATTGGTTATAACTGCTTTTAAATAATATTTGTAATTAAAATTTAGGAAAAAACCCTAAAAATACCACCTGCAAAACCACTATATAATAAACACTGTACTCAACATGTATCACGTTGTCCATGCACAATCATGAACAGTATTAACTGTCTCCTAAGAAGTTCCAGATAAATACGCAAATGAAAGTCTCCTGTCCTAAATTCTCAAAATCATGTCAAATCCTTGTGCTACTGGAATTGAAAACAAAACCCCTGTTCAATCAATGTGAGTGGAACCCATTACGTTTCTAAATCTCACAGTTACACAGGTAGCCTTGGAAATGCATAAAGACTTAACAGAAATCCAGTCTTCTATTTTTCCACACTGGACTGATTCTGAACTTCCAGAAAGTAGTTCTCTAGATTATACTTAACACACTTTGCTCTTTTGGTATGAGTCAGTATGAGAGAAACAATCAAGCCTTGAAATGTGATCATCGTACGTCTGATCTTGTTTCTCTAACCTACCAGAACGAGGGCTGGGATGTAACTTGAGAGGTCTTCCAGTCCAGCGTGTTCACCTAATGCAGGATCATGTTTAGGAGACGTTCAGGAAGCAGTTCAAGTTACCAGGGGGCAACGAGCCACTGGCTTCCCATTGCTTGCGATAAACGACCATGTCAGCAGATTAAAATAGAACACATTATCCAAAACTTTGCTAAAAAAGACGTAAGCAACTGTTTATTAACACTCAACTCTAGATTTTAGATCCTCCCTGAGAGAAATCGAACCATTTCTTAAGACTGATAAAATGATTGCACAATCCCCCCTAGTACCTGTTCCAGCGCTTAAATACCCTCATAGACACAAGACTGACGTAGCATCTGCCTTAAATTTCTCTTCGTGCAGCCAAAACTTACATATTGTCTTTCTTTAAAAGGGCATGCATGAAGACTAACTGGCTGTTATGCCCTTACTCCCACAGTACTCAGACTGTTTCTCACAGTTCAACTTTTCTAAGCCTCTTAGTATTCCTAATGCCATTCTGTGGACTGTAAACGGTGTGCCAAAGCAAGCAGGACACAGTACATCAGCTACAGCAGTATATGTAACCCTTTGACATATTTATGACACTTCCCACTTAAGAGCTTTTTTCTCTTTATCATAACAGCCACAACATTGCTGACACGCTAATCCCCAGGTATCTTTTTTGCAGTCTGTTGTCTCTTATTTTATGTTCGAAATGTTGATTTTCTTTCCCCTAAGCATTGTACCTTGTTTACTGAACTTCTTCGTATTGATTTCTGGCCATTATATCCCTTTTTCAAGAACATTTTAAATCATAAGCCTATTCTTCAAAGTGCTTTAGTATCACATGAAAATTTTACAAGAGTAATCTCCCTTCTGTTAATTAATGGAAGTATTGAACAGCAATGGAGCCGGGACAGAGAGACAGCTATGTAGGTTAAGAGCCCATTTGATAGAAGCTCCTACTTTGACAGAGAACTTAAAGTTACCTTTAGAGTAATGTGTTTCCATTTTACACTATTTCATCTTACTTACCTCTACCTACCTTACTTACGAGAATGTGGGACAGTATCAGAAGTCTCACTGAAATGAAACCACATATACCTCATTTACTGGCCTCCCCCTTCTCCACACAGGGAGTTACCCTCTAAAAAATGGCTTAGAGGATAGAAACAGTCTGGACATACCAAGATGAAAATGCGGAACCTTAGACCTTAATTTTTAACGTTATCTCTGATTTTTTAAATCATATTTTCCAAGGCCTATTCTTTGAGTCAAGCCTCTGTAGTTTGTCCTTAGATCTCTTTTACTCTGAAAGAGGATAAGATGTCAAAGTTTTCTGGCTTGGAAAACCTCAGCACGTAGGTGCTGTAGAAAAGCTGATTCGAGGCAGATTTGCAAGGGAAATCCTAAGATCGCAGTGATGAGAAGAGGCAATGGCAACAAGAGCTCATCATTAACATTACTGCATTCTGGTGAGGAGGATAGAAATAGAGAACCAGATTCTGCTTTTATCTGTACTCATCACCTGGCAGCCTCAGAACTGCTCGTTTCCAACAGAAACCCCAACAGGTGGAAAAAGGCAGCTGTGTAATTCCATGGGTGCTCCTCTAGAACTGCGAAATGCTGATAACAGAAATACAAAAGTTGGAACGACATGACCTGAGTGCTACAATTGCAGTTGGTTGTAGCATTTTGGCTGTGTCACTCCAGATCCTGGGGAACAGCACAAAATCCAAGTATCAGCTTATTCTGCTCTAAAGTTGCAGCAAATCACCTGAGCGTGCGACTGTCCTGAAATCAGCACCTGCCCATCCGCCCCACAGGAAAGAAGATGGCAGAATTATCACGTCAGCAATACTGACGTGTGTCTGTGTCTGAACTGTCTCATCAACACATCTCCACCTGTTCCCTGTCGCTTTTGAACAGAAAAAGGAAAACTGAATCTCTGAATCTCCATTGACATGCAGAATGAACAGGAGCAGATTTGTTAAGTGAAATAGCTAGCCCTAAGGACCTGATGTCCATGCTATAAGGATTCCAGAAGGTTTTAAACTAAACTGGTTCCTGTATGACACCATGGACTGAATGTATTACGTGTACCGGTGTGTTCCTAGTACATCTAGTTTAGGTTCATTCAAAGGGAATGCATTCTGTGTGCTCTAGGGCCACTCTGTGATGTAAACCAAAGCTTGGTAATTGGGGAAAACTTGCTTCAAAAGTATAATATACATGGACCTGAGGATGCTAAAGGGTGCTGAAGTCTTTGCATTCATTAGTTCTGCCATTCCCTTTGCAAAGAACTGCACTGGTTTTGTTGCCAAGGCCCTCCTCCAACTGCGAACAGGAGTCAGTGGCTGAGACATACAATTGCATGCGGCATTCATGGCAGAGAAATGAGTTCAGCTCTGTGAAAATTTTGAAGATTGAACAGAATTTTTTTCAGGCCAAATTTACCTTTATGAAACGGAGTTGATTACACAAATTATTCTTTTAAGCTCATTGTGGTCAGCTCCCGGATCAGCTCAGCGGATAAATTGTGCAAAGTGCGGAGCATAGTAAGCCACTGATACTGGTGCAAATACAACGCTGCAATGTGATGCACAACGGAGAGACGGATGCCTCTACCTAGTCTCCTAGGCATGCTTCAGGTCTGGAAGCAATACATTGTTTTAGCTCAATATTGAATATGTGCTAATAAATCCTTCCACAGATTATCTAGCTTTTCACAGGGCCAGCCCATGTATCCCTTCACTGTACGCTAGAGCTGGGTCCACCAGGAAACACACTACAGAGGTAGCCAGGTGGTTGTAAAAAGACGTAACTCATGTTGGTCGGTTGGGCACAGTAATCAGATTAGCGCCAGTCCTGTTGACTCGGCAGCAAAGGCGGCAGCAATCTCCTCAGCAGGGCTGGGAAGATGGAGGAACATGATGAGGTGAGGCCCTAGGCTGAAGGGGAGCACGGGAGGAGGTGGCAGCCAGAGGGCAATAAGAGGTTGAAGAGCATGCCGCAGGCCTGGGAGGTGGTGCGAACAAAGCTGTGGTTGTGGTAGCAGCCCTGGGCACGGGAGGGTGAGGTGAGGAGGCGGGGAAGAGATTGTGGCAGTGATTAGTGTCTTTTTGCCTCTCCTTGCTGCACTCGGTTTGCATTTTTGGAGGACTTTAATCCATTGTGAGCAGCACTTCAGGAATGGGCATCACCTGCCATGTCCTCCTGCAACCTGGAGCACCAGGAAGATGGTGCAGATACCCCACCAGCTCGGCAGCTGTATTTCTCTGGGTGTAACCTGTGTCATTTGGATTTATTTAATTATTTCCAGGATGCCCCAGTCCCGAGTCACCTCGGATAACAGAGAACTGACTATTTGATTTCATCTTTCTAAAGCCTGTACTTACCGTGGTTTTCCAGAACATAGCTGAACAGATACTTCTCAACTGTGTTGGCTGATTCCTATAGTTAAAAAAACTACCTAACGTATTTTCTGGCCTTTGTAATGCTCCCGAGAAACCAAAGTAATTTTAATATACTCAACTGAAATGTTTCGATTCGTGATTCCATCTTTTGCTAACCATTTGCCCTGTAATTCATAAGTAGTACACAATGATTATAAGTTTTAAAAAAAATCTTATTTTAATTCTTCCCCATCTGCACTTGCTTGCAGCTACTTTCATGCAAGTGATAAGGAAGAATGTAATGCAAGTGTTCCTTGTATTTGTACTACAAACTCAAATATTTTGGGAAAGTTACTCAAATAATAATGTCTGTTTATGCTAAAAATAGCTTTTTATTTTTCCTCTGGTGATCTCAGTCAAGACTGCGGCTCCACTGTTCAAGCACAGGCTTGTGCAACTTACGCCCAGTGGCCAGATGCAGCCTGCAGCATGTTTTATCCCACTCACGCTGGAGACACACAAACAGGTTGGTACATTTTAACAAGCTACTGTGTATAACAAGTTCCTGGTAAGTGACCTGGAAAAGGCTCTTGAAACCACAGTTACTCCACCGTCATTCACCCTGCAGTGAGAAGGCAGAACGGCTGGCCCGGGGAAGGGAAGAGCTTGGTGGGAGCCGGGAGAAGCCGAGCGCCCTGGTTGGAGCCCAGGCTGGGAGGGTGCATGGTAAAAGCACGGAGGCAAGAAGCATGGGAAGCGCGGGGTAGGGGCTGCTTTGGGAAACTGAACATAAAATAAAAGGTCGGGCGTTGTGCTGGTGGAAGCTGGTGTGTCCCCCACGCTTGTAACAGGGAGGGGAGTGAGGGTGGGTGAACAGGGTGGCACGGCCCATCTCAGACACCTGCACCTCAACTAATGCAAATTTGGATAACCCCCTGCAACGCACCTGCAATGGCCTGGGAACAAAACCCAGGTATCTCCTAAGTCTGCAACATAACGTTGGTAAATCAAAACATCTAACGATCCACCCATTCATTTGAATTCTGCAGGCCTGTTATTTGCAAACATGAGGTTTAGTTCAAATTATTTAAAGTCAGCTTTTTTCCTGGCTTTCTTATTTATTTCTCAAAGCCAAAGCATTCCTGTGTATGAAGAATTTGCACAGAGCCAGACAAGCACCATCAGCACGCACTTTCTTACAGAAACACTGAATTACACCCAGCCTATGTTTCTTTAAAAGGTGCAGGGCTTTTAAAGATGTTGCTACTACTCACTTAACCCCCGGTTAACTTTGTTTCCACCGAGACCTGCCACTTCGTTTTGTTTCCACCGAGCCCTGCCACTTCGTAAACACCCGGTTCCTATCCTCGTACTCGCTTGATGCCAGCAAGGTAAAGGAGACCCTGCGTGCGGCTGCACGCTGACCGAGCGGGCACGGGTAGGAGCCCGGCGGACCCTCCAGAGGCGGAGGGATGGCCGGGCC
>NW_009190938.1:24331-43150 GCF_000690835.1 Fulmarus glacialis | reverse complement strand
GCTGCTCCCCGAGCAGTCGGGATGAGGGGTACCCGATGGCCTTGAGTCTCACTCCTAGAAAATTGCCGATTTAGTCGTGCAGGAATGTGACCAGAGCTGCTCCTCAGCTGGTAGCACCCAGAGCTCCGCTCTCCTGGGGTCAAGCGTGCTGTGCATCCCAGACTTGAAAGTTAGGGGGACGTCTGTATCTCTCTTAGGTTTGGCTGAAATTGGTCAGGAGTTTCAGGAGATCCCGCAGAGAACTTACAGATGCTGTGGAATTGCAGAAGCCCAATTTCCTTAGAAGATCAGGCTAATAATCCATATACCAAATAATTCGTTGACTAAATTAACAAATCGTTTAGGGCATATGGCAGAACCCACGAATCACTGGTTGTGGTACTGTGTCTCCAAGACGTTTGTCGATCCAGAGAGCGTAAAGCAAAAGGTGACGGGCAAAAGACAACTGGTCATATTTATGTGTCACATTCTGTTACTAAAACTGGTTATAACTATACCCTTAAATTAATTAACCAGTGCTGTGTGCTTGCTGAAAAAAACCTGTAATGTAGTGTTAGCTATAAACAGCCCAAGTGAAAATATAAGGAAAATTACACCCATGCAGCTGTACTTCATGTACATCCAACCAGTGCCCTGACTTAAGGTATGCCACGCGCGCATCCAGCCCTTTATGGTGCTCTGCTAATGTTGTCCATTACCCGACTTGCTACCTATAAGGAACAAAGTTTCAAAAACTCGAGAAAAACACTGAGCTGAGGTCATTTCATTAGTGACAAGCCTGAGACAAACTTCTCTTTCAGTGCTAACGTTTGCCAACTCTAAGAAAGTTAGTTCAAAACCTGTATACAAAAGAGTCAGTCATGCATGATATTCCTTTGTCTTTGGAATGTCAAAAGTAGGACCAACCCCCATCCGCATCAATCTTTCATTTAGTTTTGCTAACAATGGGAATTTTAGAAATCCTAAATTCAGCCAGCAATAATTGTGTCTACACTGACTGTTAAGGGAGAAAATGAAGGCTGTGTATCTCGAAACAGCTTGAAAGCACGGCCTCTGGCATGGATGGACTGTTCCCTGCAGCGGACAGAGAATACCCAGTTTATTACGTGTCTCAGGCATGTCCCACTGGGAGGGTGACATGGCCCAGAGATCGGGTAGCGTAATGAAGCGTGTCCCACCTACTGACGCTGGGTTCCTTCAGGTGGCAGACAGAGCCAAGGCGTCCCACGTACGGGCTACTTGGACGTCTGATGAAATGTTGAAAGGGACTCCTACTCTAGAATGTGATAGAAAAATCTGGGTAAAGAAAATACAGAATAGATAAATGAGGAACCCTATGAAATTCCTTGGGGATCACAAACAGCCTCAAGCTCCACCTACGCTGTTATAAGAGGCACTATTGATACTCTGTGGGAAGACTGATACAACCCTGAGAAAACCCTGGATATACCCTGAGAAGTGATTTGGCTGATGAGATCTGAGAAAAGCCCGACTAGTGCTGCCGCTATGCGTCCCTCTCACTGCACACACAATGAAACCAAGATAAGAGCTGGAATTTGGGCATGTAGCACCAACTGAAACTAACATTTCTCAGAACCCTTGCAAAGGCAATATGACTCGCCTGGAGCCAGACAGCAGAGGCTGTTATATCACAAGTAGATTGCTACTCCAAAGAATAGACAATTAAAAGGACAGTATTTCCCATGTTCCACCCTGGTCCTTCCTTAGGTCATGTTTATAGTACTGAGATTAAAGTGTCCTCGTTGAATCCAAGGGGAAGTGTCATGAAATTTGCTCCTCAAGTGAACTGGGCTGTGCAAACCTTATTAGTTATTAGAGTTTCTTCATTGTTCTCGTCATACGCTCTCTGCAGCTTAATCTCAGTCCATCTCTCGTACAATAAAAAGTTTCTGCACAGTGGGTGCCTCTTCAAGAAAGGTAACATTTGCCAAAGTCTTGGAGAACAAAATGAAGAAAGGAGCAAGAGGGAGTGACTGAAATGGAAATTATGCTGGATGAGAAGGATGGAGAAGTAACAAAAAGGAGTTCCTGAATACTGCTGCCATCATGGCAAGCTGAAAACACACTGTCCATGAGTTTGTAGCTCAAGAAAGTAAAGCAATCAGGACTTAAAATTAGCACTCATTTCGTGTGTATCATGTACCCCGAGTTGTCAAAAGAGACCTGTAATGCACAAGTGCTTAAGAGAGTGAAAGTTAAGAGAATTTTTATCCATCCATTTGTGTGCTGCTTCAGTGGCAGCCACATCTCTAACCTTCCAGGATCCACGGTAGTCTTGGGGGGTTGTGTTGGAGCTTGCTGGGCTGAAAGGGTGGCTGTGGAAAGTTGGGCACAGACAGCTTCGTGCCTCTCACACGCAGCCTGTCCCTGGCGCTGCCCAGAGCTTGGATTGTTCTCCTAACATTTTAGACAAGTCTCAGAGCTGTCCTAATTACAGTAGCCCCCAAAACAACTGTGCTGGCTACTTCCACCACCACAGATAGCTTTGGTTCCTCATAGCTGGCTCCCTCCTTCCTTCAGCCATCTCTTTGGCAAAAGATCTGACACTTCCCCTGGGATGAGGATGTTTCCAGGATGTGCAAATCTTCTGACATTATTATGTCCAGGTACTCAGCTACGGTGGGCACAGAAAGACAATGGATAGGGAGTGTGCCAATATTTCTCATGCTCAACAGCTGAAATTGCTAATTGAAGAATGGCTGTTTTGGATCCTTCCTCTGTGTGTTCCCTTTGATACTACTGCTTCAGTCCAGCAGTCCCTCTTGTCTCATCTCTTTTTTCCCCCAACCCCATACTTCTGTCTGCTCTTTCTTGTCCTTTTCATTTTGCAGCCAGCAGGCATCTGCATAGTTTTCACTTGACCAAATACTGTGAAAATGCTCAAGAAAAACAAGTATTTCTGCTTGTTCTGTTACCGTAGAACTCATCTTTTTAATGATCTGTAAATAAAGAAGTCCCTACTGCTGTGCCTTGTAACTGACATGACACTAAGACTCAGTGAAGTACTCTGCTTCTTCACTAAATGTTAATATATGGCCTGCAAGGGTAGAATATGCAAGCATTTAATAATAAACAAATCGTCAACCCCACTAAGAGATGGAAAGTAACCCACAGGAAAATGTGTTATCTATGAGGCTTTTATTATCAGCCTTTAATTAACTGTTGATGGACCTAGACAAACACCTCAGGTGAGCAGGGAAAATCTTCAAATATCTACCAAAATGGTAAATGTAACAAATAGAGCACACAGTGGTTGGTTATGTCTTGATTATTTCCACCATGTCCTGTAGTCTCACCATGCTTGTTTCAAGGGCAGAGCACTTCGCATTCCGCTTCCTTTTCCTGAACACTAGATAGACGAAAGAATAGGCGAGAAGACAGTGAGATTGAAGCCTAAGAAGACACCTGGCAGCAGCACTGCGAAGATTACGTATCTTAAACATTAACCATGCCTGACTTCCTGCTGCTGCCTGCCAACTGTGTGACTGTTACAGCTGGATAAACATCCACATCTAATACCTGCACACGTGCAACCATCATCTGATTGCAGAACTGGTTAAAAACATCAAACTCAGAGTAGGAAGTTCCTCGATGCATTTTTGCTTATTTCCTTGACAAATAGTGCATGAAGCGTGCAAGTATGATTTCTTACTGTTCGTGTAAGTTAGTATTTGTGTTAGTATATATCTAGAACAGGCCTGTTCTAGAATATGTTAAAGCAGTAGCAACACTGAAAGGCAATGTCTCCCCCAGTTGAAGCACAAGGCAAGAGATCACGCTGGAGTCTACCAAACTGAGGGGCTGGGACAATAATGAAGCACTATTAATCAGCATGCTTGGCTGTGTTCTCATCAGACAAGTCACTGTCAAGTTCTTTACAGCATCCAGGCAAAGGTGTGCTTGAAGGAAGGATTTGAAAGAGAAAAATTAATTTGCTCTAGGGGTAGAAGAGGACCCTCCCAAACACAAGAGAAGCAGATGTAGTGGGAATTGGTGTGTCTGAAAAAGACAATGCATGGGCAACAGATGGTGGCACCAAGAACTTACTGGAGACATAGATCACTCTTGTGCTACCAAGAAGAAGATGAAATGTTGCGTGAGGACACACTGTGAAAACCTTGTCAATTAAGTCAAGAATGCTGAATGGGATGTGCTACAGGCACAGTATTAGCCAGCGGAGTTAATAAAAAAAAGGGGGATCATATGATGGGAATGTATTAGAGAGGCCTTAAGAAAGAACCTGTGATGCAGCCAAAGCTGGTAGGGAATCAGGATTTGAAAGTGATACCTTCATTATGCACTTTGACCAGCAGTGTCTCATTGTTTCCAGTATTCTTCCATTCGCTTGTCTTTAGTTGTATAATTAGATTTTAGCTTTTGGTCTTTTTCTTCTTAGCTTCACAGCTAAAACTCTAAGCACTAATAAGTAGTAATAAAAAGGTGCCAATAAATTAAAGTTTTTTAAGTGAGCAGCTCTTCAGAAACATAGAGCCAGTTTCCAGTTTCTCAGATAAATATGTAAAATTTACTGTTGCTGCCGCCAGCAAGCTGGTGCCAGGCTAATGCTAAACGACTGCTGCAGAGGAAGCAGAGGGTAGAGGGAAGGGATGGAGCAAGGAAGGAGAGCCAGACACCGAGCCCCCGAGGGCTGGCCTTGCTGCTCCTTCTGCTGCCAGGAGGAAGGGAGAGTCAGGGCAGTAACTGCTACTCCTAGGACACGACAGGTCCTCCACCCCACAGAGATCAGCCTCCCTGTTGGCAGCGGTGCACTCTGTTCCCTTCCAAGATGCTGCCATAAACAAAGCAGGCATTGGGGCCACGGCTCTTCATCCACCCTTGGCAGTCCGACACAGCAGCCTCCTTTGCAGAAAGCTTAAGCTGGTCCTAGCGCTTAGCATGGCCTCGAAGCTCAAGAGAGCAGTGGATGTTTCCAATCACGCAAGCTGCCTGGGTGCCAGACCCTAGTCTCTGTATAGTCAAGACTTTAAGATGTAACACCTAAATTAGTCACCCAGGGTAAGCAAACTAAATATAGCCTTCAGTAGATGGCCCATACTTATGTTTTTTCTGTTGGGTGTATCCTTCCCTACATTGTGCCAGTGAAAGAACTTTCATTTCTTATTTCTCTTTCTGCAGCCGAGCAAGACCGTAGCAATTTCCTGCCATGTAAACCCATGTAGCATTAAACTTGCAGGTCTATATGGACAAAAATGCATCAATTACTTTACCAGAATGAATAAAAAAAGGAAAAATAGTAGAGAAAACCCACAGAGCTTGAATGATCAGTTTCTTCAGAAGTATGAGTCTAAGATAAATGGCACTATTCAGGGTTTAAAAGAGCTTTCTCTAAGGTTTGCAGGAGTTTAATCAAGACCCAGCTATCCTCAGATTTGCTGTGAATACAGTGTGAGAAGAATGTGGAGGAAAACAAAGATGTACAAACATCAAAACTTATGGGAGGGATAGTGGGGGGGGGAAGTGGCAGCTATGTGATGTACAATGAGGGTTTAGAGTTGATTTGCAGTGACTGCATTTTGTGCTTGTCACTGGCAAATTGACATTTTAAAGATATGTTCTCGACTGCTTTTTCATGTCAGTATCTTTGTTCAGGCTGTATCTGGGCTGATGAAAGGAATTTCAATTAAGGATGAATCCTTTCCTTACTGTATTGAAATGCACAGGGTGGGAGCAGAGGGAAAATGGAGCAGTGAAAGCTCTATAGAGAGTTCTTAAGGCATCTTGCTGACACAGGACAAGATAGTTTAGGAATGCCTGGGGCAGTGCACTCTGTAGCATGGTTTACTGTGCCTTTACAAAGAAGCAGTGTGCATTTGCCTTAGTGCCTACTGCCTGAGGCCATCTATCATTCAAACAGGGGGCTAAGGGTTTAATAAATCCCAAACTAGTTTAGTCCTCAAGGAAATGGCAGTCTAGAGTCATTCAGGAGTGGTGGGGAGGATGTCTGCATAACCTGGCAAGAAAAGGCTAATTTTTTGCCCTGTAAGCAATGTCATGGGAAATGAAGGGGGTTGTAAATCTGCATAGCTATATTGGGAAGAACTGGGATAAAGCATAGTGAAAGCCTTAGGGAAAAGAAGTGTGAAAAATAGTAAGACGTGGATATGAAGACAGTGCATAAGAGAGAGAGAAAAAAAGAGAAACCAATAGAAAACCCATAGGGAAAAAAAAGAGAAAGGAATACTAATTGTAGAAAACCACATCAAAACCACTTAATCTATCTACCTTGCAGTCACCTAATATTTGGGGTGAAAGGCAAATTAGTTCCCGCTGAGCACATTCATGTAGAGGTATTTATTTTTGCATTCCTTGTCCACCATTTTTCCATCCTATCCCTTGCTGAGAATTTTTATTCTGCTGATACATCCAGGATGCTCACTAGGAGCCCTGGCTTCCAGCTAGGCTCCCAGCAGCTGTGGTGACCTTCAGAGAGGAGCTGGTTCACCCTCCACTCCCATCTGTGCATTCAGCACGGGCGTAACAAGCGCACTGCAAAGACTCTTTAGGACCTCTATATAGAGGCTATAACTAGTGCCTTCGTTCAGGCCAGAAACTGGAGTAAGCGCTGAGCCATTGCTACCAAACAAAATCTGGACAGAGCCAGAGCTCTGTGTCACTCTGGCTAGACCAATAATCAAGCAATCAATTAAAAGCTAGTTTGTGTATGTCTACACTGCTACAGAGTCATTAATGTGACTGAGGTGTAGACATAAATTTCATTCATTACAATAATTCATCTATTAATATGATCTGATTTATCAGCAAGAGCTGATAAATTACTGTTCCTGTGGTTTACACTCATGCAGATATTCAGGGGAGAGGCTGTCATGTATGAAATCCTGATCCGAGTATCTGCATACAACTGCCAAATCCCATGTATGTCACAGGAACTAGAGTGGAGAACTTCCAAATTCTCCTGCAATAATGTGGAAGCTCTGACGTGTATCACATTGTTTCCTGAAAAAATCAAAACTAGAACAAGTGTTTTTTCTGTTTCCTCATTTTCCAGAAATCACCAGAAAACATATGCTTCATTTCATCATAAACCTCCAGCGGATTTTCAAGGTCAATGGAGATAAAGCTCAGACTCCCATTCCTGAGTAGTGGTCATGTAATTAAAATAGAAAAGTACATTTAGTCTTATGCATGCTACTGTCTGTCAGAAATCAGCAATGCTTTACTGAAGCATGTGTACCCTTCCAATTGTCTGTCAGACGAAGACAATCTTCACATCCAAACTCTGAACCATATTCTTCAGTTGGAATAAACCTACTCTAATCAACTTGAATTTCATTTTTAAAAAGTACAAGCACAGAGGGGCCAAGGGAGGTTTTTATTTCTCATGGGAGGTGTATCAATTTTTTCTTCTCAGCATCACTCGAACTCTGTTTTCTCAAATCATACAAACCAAAAAATGGATTACTCTGAGACCATCCCTGGACTCACTGAAAGAGATGTAAATCTGAAAACCAGGTCACATGTTTTCATCTGGAGCATGCATTTGAGGCTGGAAACGAGATAGCCCAACTCTCAAGCATTACCTACTCCTCCCTTCCTTCTCTTTAAGCTGTTACCTCCCCTATTCTCCCTAGAAAGCCAGGATAAAACCTGTTGTTCTCCTGTTGTTCTGGTAACATGCTTTTATCAGTGCATAAGGAAGCAGGGAACTGAACTGTGGAACATATTCCCTCTTCACTGGAGGTGCTGCTGGGGGTTACTTTACCTGTCCCTAGATGCTGGTGGCACTCTTTTCCCTCCTGTGGCAACAACAGCAAGACACCTAGAACTGCTGCATGCCCCAGCCTGCTCTTTGTTTTTGCAATACTCCTCTTGAATTCTCCACCCTGACGTTCTGGCAGCAAACGGGAAAATTTTGAGTGAACAGATACCCTGGCAAAATGAATCTGGAGGGAAGAAGTGAAACTACCAAAAGTGCTGCGGTAAATCTGAGTATACTCTCTATGCAGCACTGGCTGAATGGATTGGGCATGTGGGACCAATGGAAGATGGCAACTGTTTAGGGTAGAAGCAGATGAGCAGAGATGCTCCTCTCTGTGAGAAGAGCGATAGGAGATAGCAGAAAAGACACATCCTGGCTTTGTTTCTCACCAACTCCCTACAAGTGTTGCCATTACTTAAAACAAATATGGCACCTTTTTAGCTTAAGGAGAAATTCTGAGGAACAGAGAGAAGAAGAAGAGGGGGCACTGAGCTGAGAGAGTCCCCTGCGCTGAGTCATTTTGCTGGCAAACTGAATTCCCACACATTGCCTTTTAGTCATTGTGGTTTCCAAAAGATCAAACCCTGATATTCGTAGTCTAGGGGATGTTTCCTAGAAAAGTCTTCTATATTTGGTCCCTAACGTCTAAAAAAGCAATACAATTACATCCAAGCACAGAAGCATAAAGAAATAGAACCGAGTGACCTTTGAGGAGGTCTCCAGTCCTGCTTGGAGGCAAACCCATGCCATGCCTAACTAACATGTTTTAACCTGTTCTTAAATACTTACAGTGAGGCAACCTCAGGCAACCTATTCCATTGTGTCTCCATTCTTCCCATTGGCAATTTTTTTTTCTTAATTTCCAAGCTATGTGTTTCTACGATTTAAGCCCACCACTACCTTTCCTACAACTGACATTAAGAATAGTCTCTTTTCCTCTTCACAGCAGCTATTTACATATTTATCATTACCTCTGATCAGTCATTTCTTCAGATTAATGCAGTTCCTTCAACTTTCCTTTGTAACTTCTGTTTCTGAGTCATTCCTGTTCTTTGCCTCTCTCAAGCTGACCCACAACTGTCCTCAAGTGCGTAGCCCCAGGCTGGATATGGTACCCCAGCTGTGGCCTTACTCATGCTGCAGAGTAGAATAGTAGGATGATCTCACAGCTTAGAGACTGCACTTTCACTGATCTATCCCAGTATGATGTTTGCCTTTTTTTCCTCTTTTTTTTTTATTAAGAGCTGCATGACACTGCTGGCTCCCATTGAGCCTGCAGTCCACTCTAACCCCCATACCTTTTCAGCCAACTGCTGCTCACTCTGCTGGCTCTTCACGCCATTTCTTTGCAATCGATTATTCCCACCAACACGCAGAACATCACAGTTGTCCTTATCGGGTTGCATTCACTTCTAATACAATCAGCGCACTCGGGCACCTGCAGAGTTGCAAACAAATACAGCGCTGAGTACACGGGCCATGCTTAGGTCAGCCCTGCCTTTTTAGGAAGCACTTAATATTCTTATTATCAGACCCCTTCTTTTTTATAGATAACACGCACTGCTATGGCTGTTGGCCAGCCAGGATGACTGAGGCCGTCTCCCTGAGAGCCCCTTATACTGGCCATGGGTGGGCAGCAAGTGCACTGCTGCATGGCAAAAGGTCAACCCTACCCCAAGCCAGACCCCACGAGTCAGCCCGCTACACCTCAACATTGAAAAATGACCAGCAGAAGCAAACTCTCACGTTTCTCTAAACAGATGAAATATTTCTCTTCTCATCACCAGAGAAAAAAACCGAAACTAACAAACATTATTTACCATCCTATGAAAAAATAACTGTTTTCCCCTTTTTTTGCTGAACCTGCTGTGCAATATCTGCTGTTATATATGAGGTACTTTAGGGGAAATATGCTTACTCAAAAGATAGTTTTTTCTGAAGTGCATAAAGCTTTCCACAGATTTGCCTCCAATCTTCCAAAAAACTCTGTTTTATATATCATTATCAGACTCTACACACGTAAAGTCTCTGGCAATACAGAACTGAACAGAGGTAGCCTAGTCATTCTTCATACTGTTGTCTGACATGAGTGTTTAAAGAGGTGTGCTGCTAATCACTTTGCCTGCAGGAGGCTGGGTACATAGGCAAAAAGACGCTCATTATTTGCTGGTGAGGTAGCAGTAATGAAATTCAATGACAGTGATGTGGAGGCTAAACCCAGAAACAAAATAATCCAAGTTACTGTGATAGCAGATTAATGTTAAGTATGCAATTAGACACGCCAAATGAATGAAAAAGGAAACAGATGTAAACCAGCTTAATAGTTATTTTATATCTTCCTGCCAAACATATCTTATTAAGGGTCTGTTATTGCTGCTTTTAAATCTCCGCTAACTGAAATGTATCAGATAAGGAGAGCAATGACCTTTTCCTTACAACCCTGAGGTTCTGCCAAGCTAAGCTCATTGCAATAACCTGCCAGGATGCTAAATAGTTAATGAGGTAACAACAGCTACATTTATAAGAAAGAAAAACAGTAAATGGCCAGTTCCTTTTGGTTGAAGTCTTGAGGTTTTAAAAATTAACTGATAAACTACATGGTAATTTCCTGAGGAAAGATTACAGGCTTGTGCAGAAGATAAAACCCAAAGCATATGTTTGCCTGCCTGGGCTTTCACTTATTAACCGTATATGTAATGATGGAGTAATTGGAACAATTTTATGACGGTCACAATTTGCTGAGTGCCATACTACAGCTAAGCACACATTCCTTATTCTCCCGTGACCATGAAAATCTGAGTATCTCACTACTTTCACTTCATTCAATAATAAAAGGGAGTTTGGTGCTCATGTTTGTCAGCAGGTAATAAAGACTGAATCCTACAAATGCTCCATAGGAGATGATGCCTCACAACCCTTCAGAGCGGTGACCAGGCTGACAGATCTTCTCCGTGCTCTGGTTATTAAAAGAAGACACCCCCTTCCCACAGGCTATCAGTCTGATACACATCAGCAAGGCTTTCAGTGACTGCGTTAAATGCCAGAGCTGCATTCAACACTAGCTTCATACTGACACTGACGTTACATTCGGCAGTGAAGGCACTGTTGAATAGGTGGACCAAGAATGGTACCTAGCTCTGTGTATCTGCTGGTCCACTTAGCCATCCCTTTTCAGTCTCAATGTAGCCATTACCAGCTTGCAGTAAAAGTATTGCAGAGTTAGAAAGCAGAGGAGGAAGGTCTGACAAGTTCAGGAAGATACTGGAAAACTTCCCGTGTGAAACACATCGTTTTCCTCTTCCTGCACATCAGTCACTCAGGGGGAACAGAGGAAAAAAACCTTTTGGGCTGAGTCATTCACACCATACTAAGAAAAACACGTGCAACCGTACTCTAGGGAGTAGCGTTACACTGGAATATGGGAGTACGAGGGCGAAGTGGGGCTCCTTTGTTCTACAGTAAATGTCACTACCTGAATTCTGTTGTTCATTTCCAGGCACCTTTGTGATTCAGCCTGGGAGGTGTCTGTTTTCACAAATTGCTATTACTCTCTATATTTCAAAAGGGAAACTGGTTAAAGTACAATGCACTACTTTAGTTGTACTGAGATGGGATTGGGTTTTTTTCTTACAGAAATTTGATGAATTTTGGCTCTAAACTGATTATGTACTTAATCTGGTGCTTAACTTGAAATAGTCCAGTACTTCCATTGAAATGAATAAAATCGTCCACATCCACTAAGTTACTTTCCTGTTTTTCTGGACTGGGTCTTTTTAGAGCTGATCACTTAGCTTAATAAATACAACTGTAAGCATAATTTTAGCCTGGTCTAAAAAGAGAGCGTGTTTAAAGGGTAGATCCTGGGGCTTCTGTTCATTTTTTTTTTTTAAACAGAAAAGCTTTCTGCTTCCCAGTTTCGGCCAAAAGGCAGTTTTTTGAGGGATGGAAATTCCACTCTGTCACAGTTCAAATTTCAGCAGTGATGGCAACATTTGCAGTTTTGTTTGCAGTAATTTTTAACAGAAGGATTATTCCTCCCTCTTGGATACATTTGTTTCTTGTAAGTGCTTGATGCGGTGCATCCATTTGGCAATAACCCCCTTGTCGGGGAGTTACAATCCGCTGGTTTTGTTTTCTGTCTGAAGCTTTTAAGACAGAGTAAGTCCCAAGTTAAATTTATCTGAAGCAATGTACGCATGGTTCGCGCAAATGTTGAGTCACCAGACCCTCCTTTTCCTCACACCACTTCCCAAGCGTTCCTCCTACGGAAGCCAGTAGGTTCTGGTAGCAAGTCTGGTGAAATAGCGGTGAAAATGCAGCTTCACGTGTCAGCAGAAATGCTCCTCACTTAAGAGAGATTCAAGGCAACCTCCAAGCGAAGCCCTGGTGTAGGTGATGCACAGTGACCGACTTCTCCAGCTTGGGAGCCTTGGCTGATCTTCACAGAAATCAGCAAAGCCAGGTCAGTTAACCGCAGTGAAAAATCTGGCCAAAGGAACAAACAGGAGGGAAAAGGGGTGTAAGTGATAAAGGAACTAAACACAACTTGAGGGACCGTAATTCATACGGCAAGAGGATAAAGGTGAAGTTCAATGACAAGGTTCCCCTTGAGCCTCTTTTTTCCCTTTATGCGCACTATTTAGCGTGACCCAGTTGCCCTTTCGACTGTCGGCATTGGGGAAAAAACACGGTCCATTCTGATCATGATTTTATTTCTAACTCCACCGGACTGAAAGGAGGCTCCTGGTTTACACTAACAAGGAAACTTGGCCCTTGGGGTCAGGTGGTGGCTTGACACCCCCTTCCTCTTCCCAGCAGTGGATCGCTCGGCAGGAACATGTTAAAACAATTGGCTGGGCTGGCAGATGTTCAGTCTGACTGCAGAGGATGAATGAAACCCTGGATCGGCAAATGTTGATAGTTTTCTGATTAAAAACCCTCCACTGACATACAGATAGATGGATTAAAAAATATGTATTTCTATAAACAAATGGAGACCGCAGCACAGCCTTGATTTACATATGCACACCCAAAAGTTGTCACCGGCTTTGGTATGCGTTTCCTTCCCCAGCATCTCCCTAAATGTGCAGCGCAGAGATCCAGCCTGTCCTCTGCCGTAAGGGAAGTTCTCGGGATCTCATTACGGCCTCTCAGCTGGGAGGCATGGGGCATTGCCTGTCATGTCTTATTGCTTCAGCACTATGACAGGAACTGCACCGCTGAAATACAAAGATGATTGAAATGTTAATTGCTTCTAGGAGAATGTCAGCAGCAGCACTTGCCTGGCTGAAAGAAAAGCCCCAGGGCATTTACCTGAAGGCAGACAAGGATCCTCCTTACGCCGGGGTCAAAGCAGAGCAGCTCCATTGATTTCAGCCAAGCTTGTGCTTTTTTCTCCTGGAAGAGAGAGAGCTCAGAATCTGTTCGTTAGTACAGCCTGACATGGAGAAACTAACTTGGCAAGATGGGAAGTCAGCCATGAAACAAACTGTTAATATAAGTAAGGAAGCAGTGACTGACATCAGAATTACTGCTGCTGTGCTTACGTTTTGGGAGATGACAGAATCGCAGCAGATCATTAGCAGGGGGCAAATGCAGAAGTCCTTAGGCTAAATCTTGCCATTGCTCCCAGTAATTGCCTTTTAAGCAACTGGGAGTTTGTAGGTGAAAGGTCTTGTACAACCAGAATGAATGTTTTGTAGCAGTAAATTTTTCTGACCATAAGTCAGAAGCATCGAGACCCTAAATATACACGGCTTTGCTAATACTAACAAAGCAACGCAGTCTTTTAGAGGCTGCTTTCCTTAGTTTTGTTGTAGCTTGTACAGCCAATAAACAGATCACGCTAGTTCATTGCAAAAATATATTTTCTTTGCACACAGATGGTATTAGAAAACATCTCTGTATATAAAATCTGTAAATACGCAATGAATTAGTTATCTGATATGCAATGAATTAGTTTTCTGTGCAATATCCCCAACAGGAAGCGAAGCATGTGTAGTGACTAAAACCAATATTATTATTTGCTTAAACAGAGCAATGCATCCTGTTGTTGTGAAGGGTAAGCTTTGACTGGAAAGAACTGTTATTGCAGCTTCAAATAATTCAAAACACTTTTTTTTTTAATTTAAAAAAAAGTAAGTTTTATTCGCTTCTAAGCAACAACTGTTGGCATATTTCCTTACAGAAGCCACTGTTGTGTCCGGCTATTACTCAACCAGTAACATTAGAGACATTAAAGTTGCAGGAAACACAGTTCATCTTTTGCGTAGTTAGAAAGGAGTTGGCTTCCCAATTACCCTGGAAACTGGACTTGCTGCTGGCTAGAAAACCACAATTCACAGCGGAAAATGATAGTTGATATATGAATATCTACCTAAAGACTAATCAGCAAACCAAACAACATATGAGGAAGATGACCTACATGACGTTGTTTGGAGGAAATTAGTCACCACTATCCTCCTTCCTTTTGTTTTAAAACATTAAAACACTGCCCCTCCCCAATTTAGTTGAGAATGGGTTAATACAATCTGTTGTGAATAAGAAATCAAACTGTTTTCAACAGACAGGCCATATTTTACAAGCGCCTGATGTTGACCATGTGCCTGTCATGCTAGTTAGTGCCTGCTAGCTTCAGGCTAGCACTTAATTCCAGGTGTTATTGCATGTCATGGGGTGCTAAGGGTCCTAGCAAGCATCAGCACCAAGAAAAAAAAGACATGAGAAACCGGGGGTAGAGGCAGGATCAAGTTTGCTTTATGCATGGTCCCAACATACCTTTTGTGGTTTCCTGTCATATTAATTGGGGCAATGAGCAGACCTCTAAAAGTTTTCTTTCCTCCCGCCCTTGCCTTCATGGCATACCGTTTAGGGAGGTTAACAGGCTAAATACTGCAGTGAGATAAACCTCTCTGGATCCGAAGTAACTGCACTGGCTCTATTTGACTTCCAGCGTAATTATGCCAATGCTCAACCAAGAGCAATGGTCCCTCTCATGCCAACTGCATGACGTACAAGCAGTAACTCTGAAAGTGTATGTTCTCTTCCTTCTCCATTGAGAAGCTATGCGTAAAACATTGTGGACACCAAGTACTACAAGACATGAGTAACAAAGAAACAAAAAAGGCCACGAGATGAGTCCAGGACCCATTGAAGTCAATGGAAGTTTTGCTGTTTGTACCACAATGGCCAGTGGTTCACCTGTCCCCAACCCACGGACAGGACCCAACCCACAGGAGTGAAGTTGGTGCTTGGGAGCTTCGGGGGTGGTGTGGCTTCTCCTTCAGGGTGATTAACTGCTGTTTATTTTCAAAAAGTCAATGCATGCTGCTCTGTGCGTGCACTTAGCTCTAAGGCTGGCAGCCCCTTTGCTTCTTTGCTTTATAATTAGGCTCTAATCTCTAGCAAATTAGCTTGATTGCAGATGACCACTTTTATTAGTCAAAGATCTAACTAATGCATTTTACTTATAGCTTTCTGGCAAAAAAAGATCCAGACTCACCCCTATTTCACACTAGGCTTCCCTAGACCTCCAGCATTTACTAACACATAAGCTTTGGGGACAATAGCCAGCTTTGCCCTACGTCCACTACAGTGCAAAGGCATGTGGCTTACTGAACTGGAAACCACTGCCAAAACAGTCCATTTTGATGTGTAAACCAGAAGAAAGGTCAGCATGCTGCAGAGCAGACAGGCACCAACACCAGTGACGTGTGTAGGAGCTGGAAAAAACATCAACCTCCGTGGATGAATATGACAAGGTGCTTGGCTGCTTTGGCAGGTCTCATCCTTCACCCTGCATGCTGCCTTGGGCTACCCGTTATGGACACCCATTTCTGTGAGCAAAGAGCAACTCTGGCAGAAGTTTAGGGGTTGTCAACCTCTGGCTTTTGTTTTCATGCTTTTTTAAACGTAGCTTTTAAAGAAAGGAAAGAAACAAACAAAGAATCCTCAACCCAAACCCCTGTTTTGAAGCTTTGAGAAAAATGCTGTTTTCCTCCTGCGTCCCAGGAAATGACTCAGTACTAGAGAAACATCAAAAAAATAAATAGATCAGCTTAATTGTCTGTTAGCATAAAATCAATTAAAAAGAAAAAAAAAACACGCTACAAGATCTGCAGCTGGCTTGGCTCAATGAGTCTCCTAGCAGTAGTCTTCCCTCGTCTTACCTTTTTCTCCTTTGGCCTCCTACCCCACAGCTGTGTCTGCTCCGCTCCCTCTCCTTCCAACTGCTACTTCTTCAAACAAATCAGTGCTACCAAGAGTTGCGAAAAGGCCAAGCTCCAGCTCTTTCACCTCATCTCCTGGTGTCAGAAGCTCCTGCAGAGCCGCCTCTCCGAGCTCACCTCCTCTTTCCTCGGCCACGGCCCCTGGGATCGGAGCCGGTCATCCCAGTCCTGCGGGAGTTCAGGACAGAGCCAGGGCTGCTGCCAGCAGACCTGTGGGGAACAGGATCTTCTCCCCTCTTGCCCTGAGGCTGTGATTTGGTTGTCCCAGCAGCAGGTTGCCTTAAGCAACTACTTACTGATTGTACTCGGTGGATATGTCCTTTAAACCCCATGACTCTTCACTTTAAACCCTGATAAACAATGCAAATATTTTCTGTGATCGCTATCCACCCAACATTTTCAGCCTTGACCCTCTGTCAGCCACCACACAAGCCCAGAGGGGTCCCTATAAATCACTTTGCTTCGACACTGCGCTATGGCTGGCTGTGCAGGGAGATTTCTGTGTTACTCATTTAGCCACCACTGCTCCGCACAGGGCCCTGGAGAAAGGGCTGCCTCGCGCCTGAAAGGGAGCTTCAGGAACGGGCGGATCCTTGCCCAGTTTGGCAGCTCCCCCAGCAGCTGTAGCTGCAGATCAGGGCACGCGTGGTCAGGGGGTAATGAGCTCGCAGCAAAGCGTGAGTGTGCATCTGGGGTGGATCACAGGGCTGACTTCATTTCCTTCCTCCTGGCTCCCTTGTCACGCTCTGCCCGGCCATTTCACCCAGGCCTGGCCGTTATCCAGTCGGTACCTAGTTTCCTCAGGGCAGAGCCGCAGATAGCACTGGTTTCCCAAGGTGTGGGATAGCTAGTAATCACTCCAGTGAGTCTTCACGGGCATAATATTTTCTTTCTCAGGAGCCACCAGGTCTCCCCAAAGGCATCTGGAGAACATCCGGAGCTGATGGAGCAGCGAACAGGCACTTCCCTGTTATACCTGAACTGGAGACCGCAACCAGTAAAACAGAGAGGAAGATTTCCATCCACTTGGCCCACAAGGCGCTCTCAAAAGCTGGAGACAGGAAACATTATCTGTTAGGGGCTGGTCAGTATTTGTGCTGCAGCAGCTCTGGAGGCTCCCACTGACATCCTGCTCCTGTTATTCTGGGCACAGCCACCAGATTGAAAACAGTCCTGGCCGCAAAGACTTTGCAATTGCACTCACCTACGACATGCCCCACCAGCAGACCCACAGCTAAGGGACTTGGCTCTTCCCATTTAGCCAGGGCCACCAGGGATCACTGTATCTGTGCAACGTGCCCAGCCTAGTCCAAGTCCAACATACCCATCCCCGACCATTGACAATGCTACTGAGTCAGTACCTGGAAGGACAGCAACAAAGCCACCTTCAACCCTCCTTTCCCTCCCAATAGCTCCTCATTTGATTTATGGTTTTGATGCTTAACTTCACTGTCTTTAGTAATTCCCACAGATAACAAAGCCAGACAGACACCAGGGATGGGTGAGAGAGAAGAAGGACCTTAACTCAAGGTCACAGGGTGCAGGTCCACAGCACAGCCAAGAGCTGAAACTCAGTCCTGTGTCCAGTCAGCTGAGCAACACCACTTCTCATTCTTTACCAGCCTGCAAGTTTTTTGCTTATGTATTTAGGAAACGGTTCACTCAATTTTTCAATAAATAACTGTTGCTGGTAATGATGGCATTGCAAAGAGTTATTTGACTGTAGCTGTGCTCCTGGCAGCTTCCTCAAACAAAGGCTTAACAAAATTTCACATTAAATCCAGGCATCTGCTCTAGTGACTCACCTGTCATCTGTCCATCTAAAACAACATCTTAAGTTGCTACGTCATTTATGACAAAAATGGCAAAAATCTAGATGTACAGAAAAGCTTTGTCAGATAACCATCATTATCCATGGATACCATCAATAACCAATCCCACTTTTATTTCAAAGTCATTGGTACATGCTTGGCTTGGATGTTACTAGGCTTGTGTTATATTTAGGAGGGATAAGGAGGAAGAAAACAGAGGGGAGATAAACCTGAATATACCTGAAGTCTTTTCTTTTTCTTTGTGTTTAAATGACAGGAAAATTGTTTTGTCACAGTAAATTTCTGGGGTTTTCAAATTGGAATAAGAAGCTCCCAAACTCTGCAGGCCTATCTATCTGTGAATGCAGTGCTGCTGCTTGTTGTCGAATGGGGAAGACTGAGTTAATTGCCAGGAAGTGGGAAGTGTGCTATAATATCTTGGCGAAAGTGTATATGATGAAGAGCTGCTTGCTCTGCTGGACTTGCAATGCTAACAACATACATGTGTCTGCTGAACTATGTGCCATTTAGAACTCAGCTGTAACTGGAGGACCTGCGTGGTGTTGGCGTGGATCAATCATTAATCAAAATCTGAAGCTGAGCCCAGGACAGTGCAGTGAGGAGAGTCGGCGAGGAGGCAGAGGCTCTCCCCACGCCAAGTGCTGCCGGTGCTGATCCTCCCCTGCAGGCAGCATCGGTATGAGCCAGATCCAGAGCACACACAGACTTGCGGCTGCCTGGGTCTGGCATCTTTCTCTGGTCTGAACCAGGACACCAGGGCAGAAGTATCTGACCTCTGGATCCGTCAAGCACATGCATTAAGTGGCTGTAACAACGTGCTTATCAGTCTCTCATTACTAAAGATTACTCTCCGATGTCTGCACCACTTGCAAAACCTGGAACTGGCTGGGTTTGTTCCTCTCTTGTTCCTCCCAGAAGGTATACGTGCCGTCAGCACTATTTAACCATTCCCAGGAAGAGATGAGCTTTCCTGACAGAAAATCAGTGTTTCATCCCCACC